>NW_028276304.1:0-24369 GCF_052056855.1 Sturnus vulgaris
TTGGGCAGAGCTGCAACTGACCGCTGGAGTTCAGCTCTCGCCGGACGGCAGAAGGCGAAGAACGAAGCCGCTTGCGAGCGGCGCAGTGCAGCGAAGAGCTCTCCGAATTCGCCGCTAGCTCCACGGTCCTTCTCAGCTGCGAGTAGCAGCGCTCGCAGTACACAGAGCTTCGCAAGGCCCGAAGAGCCGGAGGGAAGTATCGCACACGCAAATGTGCCAGGACAGAGACGTGTTCTACGTTGTCCCCTCTCGTCGTGCAGTTTGTGCCTCTGCTGCTTCTGCTGTTAGGAATCGCTCCTTGAAAGGCGAGCGAGAGCGTCCTTCCGGGTGCATTGCACTGAGTCGAGTGCTCGCTCGGGACTTTGCTCTCGCGGCCAAGGCAAGAGGGCGTGCTTGCCCGCAGAACCGAGAACACGCTGTTGGGCAGAGCTGCAACTGACCGCTGGAGTTCAGCTCTCGCCGGACGGCAGAAGGCGAAGAACGAAGCCGCTTGCGAGCGGCGCAGTGCAGCGAAGAGCTCTCCGAATTCGCCGCTAGCTCCACGGTCCTTCTCAGCTGCGAGTAGCAGCGCTCGCAGTACACAGAGCTTCGCAAGGCCCGAAGAGCCGGAGGGAAGTATCGCACACGAAAATGTGCCAGGACAGAGACGTGTTCTACGTTGTCCCCTCTCGTCGTGCAGTTTGTGCCTCTGCTGCTTCTGCTGTTAGGAATCGCTCCTTGAAAGGCGAGCGAGAGCGTCCTTCCGGGTGCATTGCACTGAGTCGAGTGCTCGCTCGGGACTTTGCTCTCGGGGCCAAGGCAAGAGGGCGTGCTTGCCCGCAGAACCGAGAACACGCTGTTGGGCAGAGCTGCAACTGACCGCTGGAGTTCAGCTCTCGCCGGACGGCAGAAGGCGAAGAACGAAGCCGCTTGCGAGCGGCGCAGTGCAGCGAAGAGCTCTCCGAATTCGCCGCTAGCTCCACGGTCCTTCTCAGCTGCGAGTAGCAGCGCTCGCAGTACACAGAGCTTCGCAAGGCCCGAAGAGCCGGAGGGAAGTATCGCACACGCAAATGTGCCAGGACAGAGACGTGTTCTACGTTGTCCCCTCTCGTCGTGCAGTTTGTGCCTCTGCTGCTTCTGCTGTTAGGAATCGCTCCTTGAAAGGCGAGCGAGAGCGTCCTTCCGGGTGCATTGCACTGAGTCGAGTGCTCGCTCGGGACTTTGCTCTCGCGGCCAAGGCAAGAGGGCGTGCTTGCCCGCAGAACCGAGAACACGCTGTTGGGCAGAGCTGCAACTGACCGCTGGAGTTCAGCTCTCGCCGGACGGCAGAAGGCGAAGAACGAAGCCGCTTGCGAGCGGCGCAGTGCAGCGAAGAGCTCTCCGAATTCGCCGCTAGCTCCACGGTCCTTCTCAGCTGCGAGTAGCAGCGCTCGCAGTACACAGAGCTTCGCAAGGCCCGAAGAGCCGGAGGGAAGTATCGCACACGCAAATGTGCCAGGACAGAGACGTGTTCTACGTTGTCCCCTCTCGTCGTGCAGTTTGTGCCTCTGCTGCTTCTGCTGTTAGGAATCGCTCCTTGAAAGGCGAGCGAGAGCGTCCTTCCGGGTGCATTGCACTGAGTCGAGTGCTCGCTCGGGACTTTGCTCTCGGGGCCAAGGCAAGAGGGCGTGCTTGCCCGCAGAACCGAGAACACGCTGTTGGGCAGAGCTGCAACTGACCGCTGGAGTTCAGCTCTCGCCGGACGGCAGAAGGCGAAGAACGAAGCCGCTTGCGAGCGGCGCAGTGCAGCGAAGAGCTCTCCGAATTCGCCGCTAGCTCCACGGTCCTTCTCAGCTGCGAGTAGCAGCGCTCGCAGTACACAGAGCTTCGCAAGGCCCGAAGAGCCGGAGGGAAGTATCGCACACGCAAATGTGCCAGGACAGAGACGTGTTCTACGTTGTCCCCTCTCGTCGTGCAGTTTGTGCCTCTGCTGCTTCTGCTGTTAGGAATCGCTCCTTGAAAGGCGAGCGAGAGCGTCCTTCCGGGTGCATTGCACTGAGTCGAGTGCTCGCTCGGGACTTTGCTCTCGCGGCCAAGGCAAGAGGGCGTGCTTGCCCGCAGAACCGAGAACACGCTGTTGGGCAGAGCTGCAACTGACCGCTGGAGTTCAGCTCTCGCCGGACGGCAGAAGGCGAAGAACGAAGCCGCTTGCGAGCGGCGAAGTGCAGCGAAGAGCTCTCCGAATTCGCCGCTAGCTCCACGGTCCTTCTCAGCTGCGAGTAGCAGCGCTCGCAGTACACAGAGCTTCGCAAGGCCCGAAGACCCGGAGGGAAGTATCGCACACGCAAATGTGCCAGGACAGAGACGTGTTCTACGTTGTCCCCTCTCGTCGTGCAGTTTGTGCCTCTGCTGCTTCTGCTGTTAGGAATCGCTCCTTGAAAGGCGAGCGAGAGCGTCCTTCCGGGTGCATTGCACTGAGTCGAGTGCTCGCTCGGGACTTTGCTCTCGGGGCCAAGGCAAGAGGGCGTGCTTGCCCGCAGAACCGAGAACACGCTGTTGGGCAGAGCTGCAACTGACCGCTGGAGTTCAGCTCTCGCCGGACGGCAGAAGGCGAAGAACGAAGCCGCTTGCGAGCGGCGCAGTGCAGCGAAGAGCTCTCCGAATTCGCCGCTAGCTCCACGGTCCTTCTCAGCTGCGAGTAGCAGCGCTCGCAGTACACAGAGCTTCGCAAGGCCCGAAGAGCCGGAGGGAAGTATCGCACACGCAAATGTGCCAGGACAGAGACGTGTTCTACGTTGTCCCCTCTCGTCGTGCAGTTTGTGCCTCTGCTGCTTCTGCTGTTAAGAATCGCTCCTTGAAAGGCGAGCGAGAGCGTCCTTCCGGGTGCATTGCACTGAGTCGAGTGCTCGCTCGGGACTTTGCTCTCGGGGCCAAGGCAAGAGGGCGTGCTTGCCCGCAGAACCGAGAACACGCTGTTGGGCAGAGCTGCAACTGACCGCTGGAGTTCAGCCTTCGCCGGACGGCAGAAGGCGAAGAACGAAGCCGCTTGCGAGCGGCGCAGTGCAGCGAAGAGCTCTCCGAATTCGCCGCTAGCTCCACGGTCCTTCTCAGCTGCGAGTAGCAGCGCTCGCAGTACACAGAGCTTCGCAAGGCCCGAAGAGCCGGAGGGAAGTATCGCACACGCAAATGTGCCAGGACAGAGACGTGTTCTACGTTGTCCCCTCTCGTCGTGCAGTTTGTGCCTCTGCTGCTTCTGCTGTTAGGAATAGCTCCTTGAAAGGCGAGCGAGAGCGTCCTTCCGGGTGCATTGCACTGAGTCGAGTGCTCGCTCGGGACTTTGCTCTCGGGGCCAAGGCAAGAGGGCGTGCTTGCCCGCAGAACCGAGAACACGCTGTTGGGCAGAGCTGCAACTGACCGCTGGAGTTCAGCCTTCGCCGGACGGCAGAAGGCGAAGAACGAAGGCGCTTGCGAGCGGCGCAGTGCAGCGAAGAGCTCTCCGAATTCGCCGCTAGCTCCACGGTCCTTCTCAGCTGCGAGTAGCAGCGCTCGCAGTACACAGAGCTTCGCAAGGCCCGAAGAGCCGGAGGGAAGTATCGCACACGCAAATGTGCCAGGACAGAGACGTGTTCTACGTTGTCCCCTCTCGTCGTGCAGTTTGTGCCTCTGCTGCTTCTGCTGTTAGGAATCGCTCCTTGAAAGGCGAGCGAGAGCGTCCTTCCGGGTGCATTGCACTGAGTCGAGTGCTCGCTCGGGACTTTGCTCTCGGGGCCAAGGCAAGAGGGCGTGCTTGCCCGCAGAACCGAGAACACGCTGTTGGGCAGAGCTGCAACTGACCGCTGGAGTTCAGCTCTCGCCGGACGGCAGAAGGCGAAGAACGAAGCCGCTTGCGAGCGGCGCAGTGCAGCGAAGAGCTCTCCGAATTCGCCGCTAGCTCCACGGTCCTTCTCAGCTGCGAGTAGCAGCGCTCGCAGTACACAGAGCTTCGCAAGGCCCGAAGAGCCGGAGGGAAGTATCGCACACGCAAATGTGCCAGGACAGAGACGTGTTCTACGTTGTCCCCTCTCGTCGTGCAGTTTGTGCCTCTGCTGCTTCTGCTGTTAGGAATCGCTCCTTGAAAGGCGAGCGAGAGCGTCCTTCCGGGTGCATTGCACTGAGTCGAGTGCTCGCTCGGGACTTTGCTCTCGCGGCCAAGGCAAGAGGGCGTGCTTGCCCGCAGAACCGAGAACACGCTGTTGGGCAGAGCTGCAACTGACCGCTGGAGTTCAGCTCTCGCCGGACGGCAGAAGGCGAAGAACGAAGCCGCTTGCGAGCGGCGCAGTGCAGCGAAGAGCTCTCCGAATTCGCCGCTAGCTCCACGGTCCTTCTCAGCTGCGAGTAGCAGCGCTCGCAGTACACAGAGCTTCGCAAGGCCCGAAGAGCCGGAGGGAAGTATCGCACACGCAAATGTGCCAGGACAGAGACGTGTTCTACGTTGTCCCTTCTCGTCGTGCAGTTTGTGCCTCTGCTGCTTCTGCTGTTAGGAATCGCTCCTTGAAAGGCGAGCGAGAGCGTCCTTCCGGGTGCATTGCACTGAGTCGAGTGCTCGCTCGGGACTTTGCTCTCGCGGCCAAGGCAAGAGGGCGTGCTTGCCCGCAGAACCGAGAACACGCTGTTGGGCAGAGCTGCAACTGACCGCTGGAGTTCAGCTCTCGCCGGACGGCAGAAGGCGAAGAACGAAGCCGCTTGCGAGCGGCGCAGTGCAGCGAAGAGCTCTCCGAATTCGCCGCTAGCTCCACGGTCCTTCTCAGCTGCGAGTAGCAGCGCTCGCAGTACACAGAGCTTCGCAAGGCCCGAAGAGCCGGAGGGAAGTATCGCACACGCAAATGTGCCAGGACAGAGACGTGTTCTACGTTGTCCCCTCTCGTCGTGCAGTTTGTGCCTCTGCTGCTTCTGCTGTTAGGAATAGCTCCTTGAAAGGCGAGCGAGAGCGTCCTTCCGGGTGCATTGCACTGAGTCGAGTGCTCGCTCGGGACTTTGCTCTCGGGGCCAAGGCAAGAGGGCGTGCTTGCCCGCAGAACCGAGAACACGCTGTTGGGCAGAGCTGCAACTGACCGCTGGAGTTCAGCTCTCGCCGGACGGCAGAAGGCGAAGAACGAAGCCGCTTGCGAGCGGCGCAGTGCAGCGAAGAGCTCTCCGAATTCGCCGCTAGCTCCACGGTCCTTCTCAGCTGCGAGTAGCAGCGCTCGCAGTACACAGAGCTTCGCAAGGCCCGAAGACCCGGAGGGAAGTATCGCACACGAAAATGTGCCAGGACAGAGACGTGTTCTACGTTGTCCCTTCTCGTCGTGCAGTTTGTGCCTCTGCTGCTTCTGCTGTTAGGAATCGCTCCTTGAAAGGCGAGCGAGAGCGTCCTTCCGGGTGCATTGCACTGAGTCGAGTGCTCGCTCGGGACTTTGCTCTCGCGGCCAAGGCAAGAGGGCGTGCTTGCCCGCAGAACCGAGAACACGCTGTTGGGCAGAGCTGCAACTGACC
The DNA here is from genome assembly GCF_052056855.1 of Sturnus vulgaris. Lineage (NCBI taxonomy): Eukaryota > Metazoa > Chordata > Aves > Passeriformes > Sturnidae > Sturnus > Sturnus vulgaris. Next base: position 5,470 of record NW_028276304.1, read on the forward strand.
GCTGGAGTTCAGCTCTCGCCGGACGGCAGAAGGCGAAGAACGAAGCCGCTTGCGAGCGGCGCAGTGCAGCGAAGAGCTCTCCGAATTCGCCGCTAGCTCCACGGTCCTTCTCAGCTGCGAGTAGCAGCGCTCGCAGTACACAGAGCTTCGCAAGGCCCGAAGAGCCGGAGGGAAGTATCGCACACGCAAATGTGCCAGGACAGAGACGTGTTCTACGTTGTCCCCTCTCGTCGTGCAGTTTGTGCCTCTGCTGCTTCTGCTGTTAGGAATCGCTCCTTGAAAGGCGAGCGAGAGCGTCCTTCCGGGTGCATTGCACTGAGTCGAGTGCTCGCTCGGGACTTTGCTCTCGGGGCCAAGGCAAGAGGGCGTGCTTGCCCGCAGAACCGAGAACACGCTGTTGGGCAGAGCTGCAACTGACCGCTGGAGTTCAGCTCTCGCCGGACGGCAGAAGGCGAAGAACGAAGCCGCTTGCGAGCGGCGCAGTGCAGCGAAGAGCTCTCCGAATTCGCCGCTAGCTCCACGGTCCTTCTCAGCTGCGAGTAGCAGCGCTCGCAGTACACAGAGCTTCGCAAGGCCCGAAGAGCCGGAGGGAAGTATCGCACACGCAAATGTGCCAGGACAGAGACGTGTTCTACGTTGTCCCCTCTCGTCGTGCAGTTTGTGCCTCTGCTGCTTCTGCTGTTAGGAATCGCTCCTTGAAAGGCGAGCGAGAGCGTCCTTCCGGGTGCATTGCACTGAGTCGAGTGCTCGCTCGGGACTTTGCTCTCGGGGCCAAGGCAAGAGGGCGTGCTTGCCCGCAGAACCGAGAACACGCTGTTGGGCAGAGCTGCAACTGACCGCTGGAGTTCAGCTCTCGCCGGACGGCAGAAGGCGAAGAACGAAGCCGCTTGCGAGCGGCGCAGTGCAGCGAAGAGCTCTCCGAATTCGCCGCTAGCTCCACGGTCCTTCTCAGCTGCGAGTAGCAGCGCTCGCAGTACACAGAGCTTCGCAAGGCCCGAAGAGCCGGAGGGAAGTATCGCACACGCAAATGTGCCAGGACAGAGACGTGTTCTACGTTGTCCCCTCTCGTCGTGCAGTTTGTGCCTCTGCTGCTTCTGCTGTTAGGAATCGCTCCTTGAAAGGCGAGCGAGAGCGTCCTTCCGGGTGCATTGCACTGAGTCGAGTGCTCGCTCGGGACTTTGCTCTCGCGGCCAAGGCAAGAGGGCGTGCTTGCCCGCAGAACCGAGAACACGCTGTTGGGCAGAGCTGCAACTGACCGCTGGAGTTCAGCTCTCGCCGGACGGCAGAAGGCGAAGAACGAAGCCGCTTGCGAGCGGCGAAGTGCAGCGAAGAGCTCTCCGAATTCGCCGCTAGCTCCACGGTCCTTCTCAGCTGCGAGTAGCAGCGCTCGCAGTACACAGAGCTTCGCAAGGCCCGAAGACCCGGAGGGAAGTATCGCACACGCAAATGTGCCAGGACAGAGACGTGTTCTACGTTGTCCCCTCTCGTCGTGCAGTTTGTGCCTCTGCTGCTTCTGCTGTTAGGAATCGCTCCTTGAAAGGCGAGCGAGAGCGTCCTTCCGGGTGCATTGCACTGAGTCGAGTGCTCGCTCGGGACTTTGCTCTCGCGGCCAAGGCAAGAGGGCGTGCTTGCCCGCAGAACCGAGAACACGCTGTTGGGCAGAGCTGCAACTGACCGCTGGAGTTCAGCTCTCGCCGGACGGCAGAAGGCGAAGAACGAAGCCGCTTGCGAGCGGCGCAGTGCAGCGAAGAGCTCTCCGAATTCGCCGCTAGCTCCACGGTCCTTCTCAGCTGCGAGTAGCAGCGCTCGCAGTACACAGAGCTTCGCAAGGCCCGAAGAGCCGGAGGGAAGTATCGCACACGCAAATGTGCCAGGACAGAGACGTGTTCTACGTTGTCCCCTCTCGTCGTGCAGTTTGTGCCTCTGCTGCTTCTGCTGTTAGGAATCGCTCCTTGAAAGGCGAGCGAGAGCGTCCTTCCGGGTGCATTGCACTGAGTCGAGTGCTCGCTCGGGACTTTGCTCTCGGGGCCAAGGCAAGAGGGCGTGCTTGCCCGCAGAACCGAGAACACGCTGTTGGGCAGAGCTGCAACTGACCGCTGGAGTTCAGCTCTCGCCGGACGGCAGAAGGCGAAGAACGAAGCCGCTTGCGAGCGGCGCAGTGCAGCGAAGAGCTCTCCGAATTCGCCGCTAGCTCCACGGTCCTTCTCAGCTGCGAGTAGCAGCGCTCGCAGTACACAGAGCTTCGCAAGGCCCGAAGAGCCGGAGGGAAGTATCGCACACGCAAATGTGCCAGGACAGAGACGTGATCTACGTTGTCCCCTCTCGTCGTGCAGTTTGTGCGTCTGCTGCTTCTGCTGTTAGGAATCGCTCCTTGAAAGGCGAGCGAGAGCGTCCTTCCGGGTGCATTGCACTGAGTCGAGTGCTCGCTCGGGACTTTGCTCTCGGGGCCAAGGCAAGAGGGCGTGCTTGCCCGCAGAACCGAGAACACGCTGTTGGGCAGAGCTGCAACTGACCGCTGGAGTTCAGCTCTCGCCGGACGGCAGAAGGCGAAGAACGAAGCCGCTTGCGAGCGGCGCAGTGCAGCGAAGAGCTCTCCGAATTCGCCGCTAGCTCCACGGTCCTTCTCAGCTGCGAGTAGCAGCGCTCGCAGTACACAGAGCTTCGCAAGGCCCGAAGAGCCGGAGGGAAGTATCGCACACGCAAATGTGCCAGGACAGAGACGTGTTCTACGTTGTCCCCTCTCGTCGTGCAGTTTGTGCGTCTGCTGCTTCTGCTGTTAGGAATCGCTCCTTGAAAGGCGAGCGAGAGCGTCCTTCCGGGTGCATTGCACTGAGTCGAGTGCTCGCTCGGGACTTTGCTCTCGGGGCCAAGGCAAGAGGGCGTGCTTGCCCGCAGAATCGAGAACACGCTGTTGGGCAGAGCTGCAACTGACCGCTGGAGTTCAGCCTTCGCCGGACGGCAGAAGGCGAAGAACGAAGGCGCTTGCGAGCGGCGCAGTGCAGCGAAGAGCTCTCCGAATTCGCCGCTAGCTCCACGGTCCTTCTCAGCTGCGAGTAGCAGCGCTCGCAGTACACAGAGCTTCGCAAGGCCCGAAGAGCCGGAGGGAAGTATCGCACACGCAAATGTGCCAGGACAGAGACGTGTTCTACGTTGTCCCCTCTCGTCGTGCAGTTTGTGCCTCTGCTGCTTCTGCTGTTAGGAATCGCTCCTTGAAAGGCGAGCGAGAGCGTCCTTCCGGGTGCATTGCACTGAGTCGAGTGCTCGCTCGGGACTTTGCTCTCGGGGCCAAGGCAAGAGGGCGTGCTTGCCCGCAGAACCGAGAACACGCTGTTGGGCAGAGCTGCAACTGACCGCTGGAGTTCAGCTCTCGCCGGACGGCAGAAGGCGAAGAACGAAGCCGCTTGCGAGCGGCGCAGTGCAGCGAAGAGCTCTCCAAATTCGCCGCTAGCTCCACGGTCCTTCTCAGCTGCGAGTAGCAGCGCTCGCAGTACACAGAGCTTCGCAAGGCCCGAAGACCCGGAGGGAAGTATCGCACACGCAAATGTGCCAGGACAGAGACGTGTTCTACGTTGTCCCCTCTCGTCGTGCAGTTTGTGCCTCTGCTGCTTCTGCTGTTAGGAATCGCTCCTTGAAAGGCGAGCGAGAGCGTCCTTCCGGGTGCATTGCACTGAGTCGAGTGCTCGCTCGGGACTTTGCTCTCGGGGCCAAGGCAAGAGGGCGTGCTTGCCCGCAGAACCGAGAACACGCTGTTGGGCAGAGCTGCAACTGACCGCTGGAGTTCAGCCTTCGCCGGACGGCAGAAGGCGAAGAACGAAGGCGCTTGCGAGCGGCGCAGTGCAGCGAAGAGCTCTCCGAATTCGCCGCTAGCTCCACGGTCCTTCTCAGCTGCGAGTAGCAGCGCTCGCAGTACACAGAGCTTCGCAAGGCCCGAAGAGCCGGAGGGAAGTATCGCACACGCAAATGTGCCAGGACAGAGACGTGTTCTACGTTGTCCCCTCTCGTCGTGCAGTTTGTGCCTCTGCTGCTTCTGCTGTTAGGAATCGCTCCTTGAAAGGCGAGCGAGAGCGTCCTTCCGGGTGCATTGCACTGAGTCGAGTGCTCGCTCGGGACTTTGCTCTCGCGGCCAAGGCAAGAGGGCGTGCTTGCACGCAGAACCGAGAACACGCTGTTGGGCAGAGCTGCAACTGACCGCTGGAGTTCAGCTCTCGCCGGACGGCAGAAGGCGAAGAACGAAGCCGCTTGCGAGCGGCGCAGTGCAGCGAAGAGCTCTCCGAATTCGCCGCTAGCTCCACGGTCCTTCTCAGCTGCGAGTAGCAGCGCTCGCAGTACACAGAGCTTCGCAAGGCCCGAAGAGCCGGAGGGAAGTATCGCACACGCAAATGTGCCAGGACAGAGACGTGTTCTACGTTGTCCCCTCTCGTCGTGCAGTTTGTGCCTCTGCTGCTTCTGCTGTTAGGAATCGCTCCTTGAAAGGCGAGCGAGAGCGTCCTTCCGGGTGCATTGCACTGAGTCGAGTGCTCGCTCGGGACTTTGCTCTCGCGGCCAAGGCAAGAGGGCGTGCTTGCCCGCAGAACCGAGAACACGCTGTTGGGCAGAGCTGCAACTGACCGCTGGAGTTCAGCTCTCACCGGACGGCAGATGGCGAAGAACGAAGCCGCTTGCGAGCGGCGCAGTGCAGCGAAGAGCTCTCCGAATTCGCCGCTAGCTCCACGGTCCTTCTCAGCTGCGAGTAGCAGCGCTCGCAGTACACAGAGCTTCGCAAGGCCCGAAGACCCGGAGGGAAGTATCGCACACGCAAATGTGCCAGGACAGAGACGTGTTCTACGTTGTCCCCTCTCGTCGTGCAGTTTGTGCCTCTGCTGCTTCTGCTGTTAGGAATAGCTCCTTGAAAGGCGAGCGAGAGCGTCCTTCCGGGTGCATTGCACTGAGTCGAGTGCTCGCTCGGGACTTTGCTCTCGGGGCCAAGGCAAGAGGGCGTGCTTGCCCGCAGAACCGAGAACACGCTGTTGGGCAGAGCTGCAACTGACCGCTGGAGTTCAGCTCTCGCCGGACGGCAGAAGGCGAAGAACGAAGCCGCTTGCGAGCGGCGCAGTGCAGCGAAGAGCTCTCCGAATTCGCCGCTAGCTCCACGGTCCTTCTCAGCTGCGAGTAGCAGCGCTCGCAGTACACAGAGCTTCGCAAGGCCCGAAGAGCCGGAGGGAAGTATCGCACACGCAAATGTGCCAGGACAGAGACGTGTTCTACGTTGTCCCTTCTCGTCGTGCAGTTTGTGCCTCTGCTGCTTCTGCTGTTAGGAATCGCTCCTTGAAAGGCGAGCGAGAGCGTCCTTCCGGGTGCATTGCGCTGAGTCGAGTGCTCGCTCGGGACTTTGCTCTCGGGGCCAAGGCAAGAGGGCGTGCTTGCCCGCAGAACCGAGAACACGCTGTTGGGCAGAGCTGCAACTGACCGCTGGAGTTCAGCTCTCGCCGGACGGCAGAAGGCGAAGAACGAAGCCGCTTGCGAGCGGCGCAGTGCAGCGAAGAGCTCTCCGAATTCGCCGCTAGCTCCACGGTCCTTCTCAGCTGCGAGTAGCAGCGCTCGCAGTACACAGAGCTTCGCAAGGCCCGAAGAGCCGGAGGGAAGTATCGCACACGAAAATGTGCCAGGACAGAGACGTGTTCTACGTTGTCCCCTCTCGTCGTGCAGTTTGTGCCTCTGCTGCTTCTGCTGTTAGGAATCGCTCCTTGAAAGGCGAGCGAGAGCGTCCTTCCGGGTGCATTGCACTGAGTCGAGTGCTCGCTCGGGACTTTGCTCTCGCGGCCAAGGCAAGAGGGCGTGCTTGCCCGCAGAACCGAGAACACGCTGTTGGGCAGAGCTGCAACTGACCGCTGGAGTTCAGCTCTCGCCGGACGGCAGAAGGCGAAGAACGAAGCCGCTTGCGAGCGGCGAAGTGCAGCGAAGAGCTCTCCGAATTCGCCGCTAGCTCCACGGTCCTTCTCAGCTGCGAGTAGCAGCGCTCGCAGTACACAGAGCTTCGCAAGGCCCGAAGAGCCGGAGGGAAGTATCGCACACGCAAATGTGCCAGGACAGAGACGTGTTCTACGTTGTCCCTTCTCGTCGTGCAGTTTGTGCCTCTGCTGCTTCTGCTGTTAGGAATCGCTCCTTGAAAGGCGAGCGAGAGCGTCCTTCCGGGTGCATTGCACTGAGTCGAGTGCTCGCTCGGGACTTTGCTCTCGGGGCCAAGGCAAGAGGGCGTGCTTGCCCGCAGAACCGAGAACACGCTGTTGGGCAGAGCTGCAACTGACCGCTGGAGTTCAGCTCTCGCCGGACGGCAGAAGGCGAAGAACGAAGCCGCTTGCGAGCGGCGCAGTGCAGCGAAGAGCTCTCCGAATTCGCCGCTAGCTCCACGGTCCTTCTCAGCTGCGAGTAGCAGCGCTCGCAGTACACAGAGCTTCGCAAGGCCCGAAGAGCCGGAGGGAAGTATCGCACACGAAAATGTGCCAGGACAGAGACGTGTTCTACGTTGTCCCCTCTCGTCGTGCAGTTTGTGCCTCTGCTGCTTCTGCTGTTAGGAATCGCTCCTTGAAAGGCGAGCGAGAGCGTCCTTCCGGGTGCATTGCACTGAGTCGAGTGCTCGCTCGGGACTTTGCTCTCGCGGCCAAGGCAAGAGGGCGTGCTTGCCCGCAGAACCGAGAACACGCTGTTGGGCAGAGCTGCAACTGACCGCTGGAGTTCAGCTCTCGCCGGACGGCAGAAGGCGAAGAACGAAGCCGCTTGCGAGCGGCGAAGTGCAGCGAAGAGCTCTCCGAATTCGCCGCTAGCTCCACGGTCCTTCTCAGCTGCGAGTAGCAGCGCTCGCAGTACACAGAGCTTCGCAAGGCCCGAAGAGCCGGAGGGAAGTATCGCACACGCAAATGTGCCAGGACAGAGACGTGTTCTACGTTGTCCCCTCTCGTCGTGCAGTTTGTGCCTCTGCTGCTTCTGCTGTTAGGAATCGCTCCTTGAAAGGCGAGCGAGAGCGTCCTTCCGGGTGCATTGCACTGAGTCGAGTGCTCGCTCGGGACTTTGCTCTCGGGGCCAAGGCAAGAGGGCGTGCTTGCCCGCAGAACCGAGAACACGCTGTTGGGCAGAGCTGCAACTGACCGCTGGAGTTCAGCTCTCGCCGGACGGCAGAAGGCGAAGAACGAAGCCGCTTGCGAGCGGCGCAGTGCAGCGAAGAGCTCTCCGAATTCGCCGCTAGCTCCACGGTCCTTCTCAGCTGCGAGTAGCAGCGCTCGCAGTACACAGAGCTTCGCAAGGCCCGAAGAGCCGGAGGGAAGTATCGCACACGAAAATGTGCCAGGACAGAGACGTGTTCTACGTTGTCCCTTCTCGTCGTGCAGTTTGTGCCTCTGCTGCTTCTGCTGTTAGGAATCGCTCCTTGAAAGGCGAGCGAGAGCGTCCTTCCGGGTGCATTGCACTGAGTCGAGTGCTCGCTCGGGACTTTGCTCTCGCGGCCAAGGCAAGAGGGCGTGCTTGCCCGCAGAACCGAGAACACGCTGTTGGGCAGAGCTGCAACTGACCGCTGGAGTTCAGCTCTCGCCGGACGGCAGAAGGCGAAGAACGAAGCCGCTTGCGAGCGGCGCAGTGCAGCGAAGAGCTCTCCGAATTCGCCGCTAGCTCCACGGTCCTTCTCAGCTGCGAGTAGCAGCGCTCGCAGTACACAGAGCTTCGCAAGGCCCGAAGACCCGGAGGGAAGTATCGCACACGCAAATGTGCCAGGACAGAGACGTGTTCTACGTTGTCCCCTCTCGTCGTGCAGTTTGTGCCTCTGCTGCTTCTGCTGTTAGGAATCGCTCCTTGAAAGGCGAGCGAGAGCGTCCTTCCGGGTGCATTGCACTGAGTCGAGTGCTCGCTCGGGACTTTGCTCTCGCGGCCAAGGCAAGAGGGCGTGCTTGCCCGCAGAACCGAGAACACGCTGTTGGGCAGAGCTGCAACTGACCGCTGGAGTTCAGCTCTCGCCGGACGGCAGAAGGCGAAGAACGAAGCCGCTTGCGAGCGGCGCAGTGCAGCGAAGAGCTCTCCGAATTCGCCGCTAGCTCCACGGTCCTTCTCAGCTGCGAGTAGCAGCGCTCGCAGTACACAGAGCTTCGCAAGGCCCGAAGAGCCGGAGGGAAGTATCGCACACGAAAATGTGCCAGGACAGAGACGTGTTCTACGTTGTCCCCTCTCGTCGTGCAGTTTGTGCCTCTGCTGCTTCTGCTGTTAGGAATCGCTCCTTGAAAGGCGAGCGAGAGCGTCCTTCCGGGTGCATTGCACTGAGTCGAGTGCTCGCTCGGGACTTTGCTCTCGCGGCCAAGGCAAGAGGGCGTGCTTGCCCGCAGAACCGAGAACACGCTGTTGGGCAGAGCTGCAACTGACCGCTGGAGTTCAGCTCTCGCCGGACGGCAGAAGGCGAAGAACGAAGCCGCTTGCGAGCGGCGCAGTGCAGCGAAGAGCTCTCCGAATTCGCCGCTAGCTCCACGGTCCTTCTCAGCTGCGAGTAGCAGCGCTCGCAGTACACAGAGCTTCGCAAGGCCCGAAGACCCGGAGGGAAGTATGGCACACGAAAATGTGCCAGGACAGAGACGTGTTCTACGTTGTCCCCTCTCGTCGTGCAGTTTGTGCCTCTGCTGCTTCTGCTGTTAGGAATCGCTCCTTGAAAGGCGAGCGAGAGCGTCCTTCCGGGTGCATTGCACTGAGTCGAGTGCTCGCTCGGGACTTTGCTCTCGGGGCCAAGGCAAGAGGGCGTGCTTGCCCGCAGAACCGAGAACACGCTGTTGGGCAGAGCTGCAACTGACCGCTGGAGTTCAGCTCTCGCCGGACGGCAGAAGGCGAAGAACGAAGCCGCTTGCGAGCGGCGCAGTGCAGCGAAGAGCTCTCCGAATTCGCCGCTAGCTCCACGGTCCTTCTCAGCTGCGAGTAGCAGCGCTCGCAGTACACAGAGCTTCGCAAGGCCCGAAGAGCCGGAGGGAAGTATCGCACACGCAAATGTGCCAGGACAGAGACGTGTTCTACGTTGTCCCCTCTCGTCGTGCAGTTTGTGCCTCTGCTGCTTCTGCTGTTAGGAATCGCTCCTTGAAAGGCGAGCGAGAGCGTCCTTCCGGGTGCATTGCACTGAGTCGAGTGCTCGCTCGGGACTTTGCTCTCGCGGCCAAGGCAAGAGGGCGTGCTTGCCCGCAGAACCGAGAACACGCTGTTGGGCAGAGCTGCAACTGACCGCTGGAGTTCAGCTCTCGCCGGACGGCAGAAGGCGAAGAACGAAGCCGCTTGCGAGCGGCGCAGTGCAGCGAAGAGCTCTCCGAATTCGCCGCTAGCTCCACGGTCCTTCTCAGCTGCGAGTAGCAGCGCTCGCAGTACACAGAGCTTCGCAAGGCCCGAAGAGCCGGAGGGAAGTATCGCACACGCAAATGTGCCAGGACAGAGACGTGTTCTACGTTGTCCCCTCTCGTCGTGCAGTTTGTGCCTCTGCTGCTTCTGCTGTTAGGAATCGCTCCTTGAAAGGCGAGCGAGAGCGTCCTTCCGGGTGCATTGCACTGAGTCGAGTGCTCGCTCGGGACTTTGCTCTCGGGGCCAAGGCAAGAGGGCGTGCTTGCCCGCAGAACCGAGAACACGCTGTTGGGCAGAGCTGCAACTGACCGCTGGAGTTCAGCTCTCGCCGGACGGCAGAAGGCGAAGAACGAAGCCGCTTGCGAGCGGCGCAGTGCAGCGAAGAGCTCTCCGAATTCGCCGCTAGCTCCACGGTCCTTCTCAGCTGCGAGTAGCAGCGCTCGCAGTACACAGAGCTTCGCAAGGCCCGAAGAGCCGGAGGGAAGTATCGCACACGCAAATGTGCCAGGACAGAGACGTGTTCTACGTTGTCCCCTCTCGTCGTGCAGTTTGTGCCTCTGCTGCTTCTGCTGTTAGGAATCGCTCCTTGAAAGGCGAGCGAGAGCGTCCTTCCGGGTGCATTGCACTGAGTCGAGTGCTCGCTCGGGACTTTGCTCTCGCGGCCAAGGCAAGAGGGCGTGCTTGCCCGCAGAACCGAGAACACGCTGTTGGGCAGAGCTGCAACTGACCGCTGGAGTTCAGCTCTCGCCGGACGGCAGAAGGCGAAGAACGAAGCCGCTTGCGAGCGGCGAAGTGCAGCGAAGAGCTCTCCGAATTCGCCGCTAGCTCCACGGTCCTTCTCAGCTGCGAGTAGCAGCGCTCGCAGTACACAGAGCTTCGCAAGGCCCGAAGAGCCGGAGGGAAGTATCGCACACGCAAATGTGCCAGGACAGAGACGTGTTCTACGTTGTCCCCTCTCGTCGTGCAGTTTGTGCCTCTGCTGCTTCTGCTGTTAGGAATCGCTCCTTGAAAGGCGAGCGAGAGCGTCCTTCCGGGTGCATTGCACTGAGTCGAGTGCTCGCTCGGGACTTTGCTCTCGGGGCCAAGGCAAGAGGGCGTGCTTGCCCGCAGAACCGAGAACACGCTGTTGGGCAGAGCTGCAACTGACCGCTGGAGTTCAGCTCTCGCCGGACGGCAGAAGGCGAAGAACGAAGCCGCTTGCGAGCGGCGCAGTGCAGCGAAGAGCTCTCCGAATTCGCCGCTAGCTCCACGGTCCTTCTCAGCTGCGAGTAGCAGCGCTCGCAGTACACAGAGCTTCGCAAGGCCCGAAGAGCCGGAGGGAAGTATCGCACACGCAAATGTGCCAGGACAGAGACGTGTTCTACGTTGTCCCCTCTCGTCGTGCAGTTTGTGCCTCTGCTGCTTCTGCTGTTAGGAATCGCTCCTTGAAAGGCGAGCGAGAGCGTCCTTCCGGGTGCATTGCACTGAGTCGAGTGCTCGCTCGGGACTTTGCTCTCGCGGCCAAGGCAAGAGGGCGTGCTTGCCCGCAGAACCGAGAACACGCTGTTGGGCAGAGCTGCAACTGACCGCTGGAGTTCAGCTCTCGCCGGACGGCAGAAGGCGAAGAACGAAGCCGCTTGCGAGCGGCGCAGTGCAGCGAAGAGCTCTCCGAATTCGCCGCTAGCTCCACGGTCCTTCTCAGCTGCGAGTAGCAGCGCTCGCAGTACACAGAGCTTCGCAAGGCCCGAAGAGCCGGAGGGAAGTATCGCACACGCAAATGTGCCAGGACAGAGACGTGTTCTACGTTGTCCCCTCTCGTCGTGCAGTTTGTGCCTCTGCTGCTTCTGCTGTTAGGAATCGCTCCTTGAAAGGCGAGCGAGAGCGTCCTTCCGGGTGCATTGCACTGAGTCGAGTGCTCGCTCGGGACTTTGCTCTCGCGGCCAAGGCAAGAGGGCGTGCTTGCCCGCAGAACCGAGAACACGCTGTTGGGCAGAGCTGCAACTGACCGCTGGAGTTCAGCTCTCGCCGGACGGCAGAAGGCGAAGAACGAAGCCGCTTGCGAGCGGCGCAGTGCAGCGAAGAGCTCTCCGAATTCGCCGCTAGCTCCACGGTCCTTCTCAGCTGCGAGTAGCAGCGCTCGCAGTACACAGAGCTTCGCAAGGCCCGAAGACCCGGAGGGAAGTATCGCACACGCAAATGTGCCAGGACAGAGACGTGTTCTACGTTGTCCCCTCTCGTCGTGCAGTTTGTGCCTCTGCTGCTTCTGCTGTTAGGAATAGCTCCTTGAAAGGCGAGCGAGAGCGTCCTTCCGGGTGCATTGCACTGAGTCGAGTGCTCGCTCGGGACTTTGCTCTCGGGGCCAAGGCAAGAGGGCGTGCTTGCCCGCAGAACCGAGAACACGCTGTTGGGCAGAGCTGCAACTGACCGCTGGAGTTCAGCTCTCGCCGGACGGCAGAAGGCGAAGAACGAAGCCGCTTGCGAGCGGCGCAGTGCAGCGAAGAGCTCTCCGAATTCGCCGCTAGCTCCACGGTCCTTCTCAGCTGCGAGTAGCAGCGCTCGCAGTACACAGAGCTTCGCAAGGCCCGAAGAGCCGGAGGGAAGTATCGCACACGAAAATGTGCCAGGACAGAGACGTGTTCTACGTTGTCCCTTCTCGTCGTGCAGTTTGTGCCTCTGCTGCTTCTGCTGTTAGGAATCGCTCCTTGAAAGGCGAGCGAGAGCGTCCTTCCGGGTGCATTGCACTGAGTCGAGTGCTCGCTCGGGACTTTGCTCTCGGGGCCAAGGCAAGAGGGCGTGCTTGCCCGCAGAACCGAGAACACGCTGTTGGGCAGAGCTGCAACTGACCGCTGGAGTTCAGCTCTCGCCGGACGGCAGAAGGCGAAGAACGAAGCCGCTTGCGAGCGGCGCAGTGCAGCGAAGAGCTCTCCGAATTCGCCGCTAGCTCCACGGTCCTTCTCAGCTGCGAGTAGCAGCGCTCGCAGTACACAGAGCTTCGCAAGGCCCGAAGAGCCGGAGGGAAGTATCGCACACGCAAATGTGCCAGGACAGAGACGTGTTCTACGTTGTCCCCTCTCGTCGTGCAGTTTGTGCCTCTGCTGCTTCTGCTGTTAGGAATCGCTCCTTGAAAGGCGAGCGAGAGCGTCCTTCCGGGTGCATTGCACTGAGTCGAGTGCTCGCTCGGGACTTTGCTCTCGCGGCCAAGGCAAGAGGGCGTGCTTGCCCGCAGAACCGAGAACACGCTGTTGGGCAGAGCTGCAACTGACCGCTGGAGTTCAGCTCTCGCCGGACGGCAGAAGGCGAAGAACGAAGCCGCTTGCGAGCGGCGCAGTGCAGCGAAGAGCTCTCCGAATTCGCCGCTAGCTCCACGGTCCTTCTCAGCTGCGAGTAGCAGCGCTCGCAGTACACAGAGCTTCGCAAGGCCCGAAGAGCCGGAGGGAAGTATCGCACACGCAAATGTGCCAGGACAGAGACGTGTTCTACGTTGTCCCCTCTCGTCGTGCAGTTTGTGCCTCTGCTGCTTCTGCTGTTAGGAATCGCTCCTTGAAAGGCGAGCGAGAGCGTCCTTCCGGGTGCATTGCACTGAGTCGAGTGCTCGCTCGGGACTTTGCTCTCGGGGCCAAGGCAAGAGGGCGTGCTTGCCCGCAGAACCGAGAACACGCTGTTGGGCAGAGCTGCAACTGACCGCTGGAGTTCAGCTCTCGCCGGACGGCAGAAGGCGAAGAACGAAGCCGCTTGCGAGCGGCGCAGTGCAGCGAAGAGCTCTCCGAATTCGCCGCTAGCTCCACGGTCCTTCTCAGCTGCGAGTAGCAGCGCTCGCAGTACACAGAGCTTCGCAAGGCCCGAAGAGCCGGAGGGAAGTATCGCACACGCAAATGTGCCAGGACAGAGACGTGTTCTACGTTGTCCCCTCTCGTCGTGCAGTTTGTGCCTCTGCTGCTTCTGCTGTTAGGAATCGCTCCTTGAAAGGCGAGCGAGAGCGTCCTTCCGGGTGCATTGCACTGAGTCGAGTGCTCGCTCGGGACTTTGCTCTCGCGGCCAAGGCAAGAGGGCGTGCTTGCCCGCAGAACCGAGAACACGCTGTTGGGCAGAGCTGCAACTGACCGCTGGAGTTCAGCTCTCGCCGGACGGCAGAAGGCGAAGAACGAAGCCGCTTGCGAGCGGCGCAGTGCAGCGAAGAGCTCTCCGAATTCGCCGCTAGCTCCACGGTCCTTCTCAGCTGCGAGTAGCAGCGCTCGCAGTACACAGAGCTTCGCAAGGCCCGAAGAGCCGGAGGGAAGTATCGCACACGAAAATGTGCCAGGACAGAGACGTGTTCTACGTTGTCCCTTCTCGTCGTGCAGTTTGTGCCTCTGCTGCTTCTGCTGTTAGGAATCGCTCCTTGAAAGGCGAGCGAGAGCGTCCTTCCGGGTGCATTGCACTGAGTCGAGTGCTCGCTCGGGACTTTGCTCTCGGGGCCAAGGCAAGAGGGCGTGCTTGCCCGCAGAACCGAGAACACGCTGTTGGGCAGAGCTGCAACTGACCGCTGGAGTTCAGCTCTCGCCGGACGGCAGAAGGCGAAGAACGAAGCCGCTTGCGAGCGGCGCAGTGCAGCGAAGAGCTCTCCGAATTCGCCGCTAGCTCCACGGTCCTTCTCAGCTGCGAGTAGCAGCGCTCGCAGTACACAGAGCTTCGCAAGGCCCGAAGAGCCGGAGGGAAGTATCGCACACGCAAATGTGCCAGGACAGAGACGTGTTCTACGTTGTCCCCTCTCGTCGTGCAGTTTGTGCCTCTGCTGCTTCTGCTGTTAGGAATCGCTCCTTGAAAGGCGAGCGAGAGCGTCCTTCCGGGTGCATTGCACTGAGTCGAGTGCTCGCTCGGGACTTTGCTCTCGCGGCCAAGGCAAGAGGGCGTGCTTGCCCGCAGAACCGAGAACACGCTGTTGGGCAGAGCTGCAACTGACCGCTGGAGTTCAGCTCTCGCCGGACGGCAGAAGGCGAAGAACGAAGCCGCTTGCGAGCGGCGCAGTGCAGCGAAGAGCTCTCCGAATTCGCCGCTAGCTCCACGGTCCTTCTCAGCTGCGAGTAGCAGCGCTCGCAGTACACAGAGCTTCGCAAGGCCCGAAGAGCCGGAGGGAAGTATCGCACACGCAAATGTGCCAGGACAGAGACGTGTTCTACGTTGTCCCCTCTCGTCGTGCAGTTTGTGCCTCTGCTGCTTCTGCTGTTAGGAATCGCTCCTTGAAAGGCGAGCGAGAGCGTCCTTCCGGGTGCATTGCACTGAGTCGAGTGCTCGCTCGGGACTTTGCTCTCGGGCCAAGGCAAGAGGGCGTGCTTGCCCGCAGAACCGAGAACACGCTGTTGGGCAGAGCTGCAACTGACCGCTGGAGTTCAGCTCTCGCCGGACGGCAGAAGGCGAAGAACGAAGGCGCTTGCGAGCGGCGCAGTGCAGCGAAGAGCTCTCCGAATTCGCCGCTAGCTCCACGGTCCTTCTCAGCTGCGAGTAGCAGCGCTCGCAGTACACAGAGCTTCGCAAGGCCCGAAGAGCCGGAGGGAAGTATCGCACACGCAAATGTGCCAGGACAGAGACGTGTTCTACGTTGTCCCCTCTCGTCGTGCAGTTTGTGCCTCTGCTGCTTCTGCTGTTAGGAATCGCTCCTTGAAAGGCGAGCGAGAGCGTCCTTCCGGGTGCATTGCACTGAGTCGAGTGCTCGCTCGGGACTTTGCTCTCGCGGCCAAGGCAAGAGGGCGTGCTTGCCCGCAGAACCGAGAACACGCTGTTGGGCAGAGCTGCAACTGACCGCTGGAGTTCAGCTCTCGCCGGACGGCAGAAGGCGAAGAACGAAGCCGCTTGCGAGCGGCGCAGTGCAGCGAAGAGCTCTCCGAATTCGCCGCTAGCTCCACGGTCCTTCTCAGCTGCGAGTAGCAGCGCTCGCAGTACACAGAGCTTCGCAAGGCCCGAAGAGCCGGAGGGAAGTATCGCACACGCAAATGTGCCAGGACAGAGACGTGTTCTACGTTGTCCCTTCTCGTCGTGCAGTTTGTGCCTCTGCTGCTTCTGCTGTTAGGAATCGCTCCTTGAAAGGCGAGCGAGAGCGTCCTTCCGGGTGCATTGCACTGAGTCGAGTGCTCGCTCGGGACTTTGCTCTCGCGGCCAAGGCAAGAGGGCGTGCTTGCCCGCAGAACCGAGAACACGCTGTTGGGCAGAGCTGCAACTGACCGCTGGAGTTCAGCTCTCGCCGGACGGCAGAAGGCGAAGAACGAAGCCGCTTGCGAGCGGCGCAGTGCAGCGAAGAGCTCTCCGAATTCGCCGCTAGCTCCACGGTCCTTCTCAGCTGCGAGTAGCAGCGCTCGCAGTACACAGAGCTTCGCAAGGCCCGAAGAGCCGGAGGGAAGTATCGCACACGCAAATGTGCCAGGACAGAGACGTGATCTACGTTGTCCCCTCTCGTCGTGCAGTTTGTGCCTCTGCTGCTTCTGCTGTTAGGAATCGCTCCTTGAAAGGCGAGCGAGAGCGTCCTTCCGGGTGCATTGCACTGAGTCGAGTGCTCGCTCGGGACTTTGCTCTCGGGGCCAAGGCAAGAGGGCGTGCTTGCCCGCAGAACCGAGAACACGCTGTTGGGCAGAGCTGCAACTGACCGCTGGAGTTCAGCTCTCGCCGGACGGCAGAAGGCGAAGAACGAAGCCGCTTGCGAGCGGCGCAGTGCAGCGAAGAGCTCTCCGAATTCGCCGCTAGCTCCACGGTCCTTCTCAGCTGCGAGTAGCAGCGCTCGCAGTACACAGAGCTTCGCAAGGCCCGAAGAGCCGGAGGGAAGTATCGCACACGCAAATGTGCCAGGACAGAGACGTGTTCTACGTTGTCCCCTCTCGTCGTGCAGTTTGTGCCTCTGCTGCTTCTGCTGTTAGGAATCGCTCCTTGAAAGGCGAGCGAGAGCGTCCTTCCGGGTGCATTGCACTGAGTCGAGTGCTCGCTCGGGACTTTGCTCTCGGGCCAAGGCAAGAGGGCGTGCTTGCCCGCAGAACCGAGAACACGCTGTTGGGCAGAGCTGCAACTGACCGCTGGAGTTCAGCCTTCGCTGGACGGCAGAAGGCGAAGAACGAAGGCGCTTGCGAGCGGCGCAGTGCAGCGAAGAGCTCTCCGAATTCGCCGCTAGCTCCACGGTCCTTCTCAGCTGCGAGTAGCAGCGCTCGCAGTACACAGAGCTTCGCAAGGCCCGAAGAGCCGGAGGGAAGTATCGCACACGCAAATGTGCCAGGACAGAGACGTGTTCTACGTTGTCCCCTCTCGTCGTGCAGTTTGTGCCTCTGCTGCTTCTGCTGTTAGGAATCGCTCCTTGAAAGGCGAGCGAGAGCGTCCTTCCGGGTGCATTGCACTGAGTCGAGTGCTCGCTCGGGACTTTGCTCTCGCGGCCAAGGCAAGAGGGCGTGCTTGCCCGCAGAACCGAGAACACGCTGTTGGGCAGAGCTGCAACTGACCGCTGGAGTTCAGCTCTCGCCGGACGGCAGAAGGCGAAGAACGAAGCCGCTTGCGAGCGGCGCAGTGCAGCGAAGAGCTCTCCGAATTCGCCGCTAGCTCCACGGTCCTTCTCAGCTGCGAGTAGCAGCGCTCGCAGTACACAGAGCTTCGCAAGGCCCGAAGAGCCGGAGGGAAGTATCGCACACGCAAATGTGCCAGGACAGAGACGTGTTCTACGTTGTCCCTTCTCGTCGTGCAGTTTGTGCCTCTGCTGCTTCTGCTGTTAGGAATCGCTCCTTGAAAGGCGAGCGAGAGCGTCCTTCCGGGTGCATTGCACTGAGTCGAGTGCTCGCTCGGGACTTTGCTCTCGGGGCCAAGGCAAGAGGGCGTGCTTGCCCGCAGAACCGAGAACACGCTGTTGGGCAGAGCTGCAACTGACCGCTGGAGTTCAGCTCTCGCCGGACGGCAGAAGGCGAAGAACGAAGGCGCTTGCGAGCGGCGCAGTGCAGCGAAGAGCTCTCCGAATTCGCCGCTAGCTCCACGGTCCTTCTCAGCTGCGAGTAGCAGCGCTCGCAGTACACAGAGCTTCGCAAGGCCCGAAGAGCCGGAGGGAAGTATCGCACACGCAAATGTGCCAGGACAGAGACGTGATCTACGTTGTCCCCTCTCGTCGTGCAGTTTGTGCCTCTGCTGCTTCTGCTGTTAGGAATCGCTCCTTGAAAGGCGAGCGAGAGCGTCCTTCCGGGTGCATTGCACTGAGTCGAGTGCTCGCTCGGGACTTTGCTCTCGGGGCCAAGGCAAGAGGGCGTGCTTGCCCGCAGAACCGAGAACACGCTGTTGGGCAGAGCTGCAACTGACCGCTGGAGTTCAGCTCTCGCCGGACGGCAGAAGGCGAAGAACGAAGCCGCTTGCGAGCGGCGCAGTGCAGCGAAGAGCTCTCCGAATTCGCCGCTAGCTCCACGGTCCTTCTCAGCTGCGAGTAGCAGCGCTCGCAGTACACAGAGCTTCGCAAGGCCCGAAGAGCCGGAGGGAAGTATCGCACACGCAAATGTGCCAGGACAGAGACGTGTTCTACGTTGTCCCCTCTCGTCGTGCAGTTTGTGCCTCTGCTGCTTCTGCTGTTAGGAATCGCTCCTTGAAAGGCGAGCGAGAGCGTCCTTCCGGGTGCATTGCACTGAGTCGAGTGCTCGCTCGGGACTTTGCTCTCGGGGCCAAGGCAAGAGGGCGTGCTTGCCCGCAGAACCGAGAACACGCTGTTGGGCAGAGCTGCAACTGACCGCTGGAGTTCAGCCTTCGCCGGACGGCAGAAGGCGAAGAACGAAGGCGCTTGCGAGCGGCGCAGTGCAGCGAAGAGCTCTCCGAATTCGCCGCTAGCTCCACGGTCCTTCTCAGCTGCGAGTAGCAGCGCTCGCAGTACACAGAGCTTCGCAAGGCCCGAAGAGCCGGAGGGAAGTATCGCACACGCAAATGTGCCAGGACAGAGACGTGTTCTACGTTGTCCCCTCTCGTCGTGCAGTTTGTGCCTCTGCTGCTTCTGCTGTTAGGAATCGCTCCTTGAAAGGCGAGCGAGAGCGTCCTTCCGGGTGCATTGCACTGAGTCGAGTGCTCGCTCGGGACTTTGCTCTCGCGGCCAAGGCAAGAGGGCGTGCTTGCCCGCAGAACCGAGAACACGCTGTTGGGCAGAGCTGCAACTGACCGCTGGAGTTCAGCCTTCGCCGGACGGCAGAAGGCGAAGAACGAAGCCGCTTGCGAGCGGCGCAGTGCAGCGAAGAGCTCTCCGAATTCGCCGCTAGCTCCACGGTCCTTCTCAGCTGCGAGTAGCAGCGCTCGCAGTACACAGAGCTTCGCAAGGCCCGAAGAGCCGGAGGGAAGTATCGCACACGCAAATGTGCCAGGACAGAGACGTGTTCTACGTTGTCCCCTCTCGTCGTGCAGTTTGTGCCTCTGCTGCTTCTGCTGTTAGGAATCGCTCCTTGAAAGGCGAGCGAGAGCGTCCTTCCGGGTGCATTGCACTGAGTCGAGTGCTCGCTCGGGACTTTGCTCTCGGGGCCAAGGCAAGAGGGCGTGCTTGCCCGCAGAACCGAGAACACGCTGTTGGGCAGAGCTGCAACTGACCGCTGGAGTTCAGCTCTCGCCGGACGGCAGAAGGCGAAGAACGAAGCA
>NW_028276305.1:0-24319 GCF_052056855.1 Sturnus vulgaris
GTAGTTCTACTAGCTCTAGCCTTGCTTTTCATCCCCTCAGTAACAAAGCAACTCCCTCTCGAGAATGTTATTTACTTTCCATATGATGTGCCTACCGATTTCTGGAATTGCAAATGTCTTTGGATACATGCGTAAATTGAAGTTTCAAGAAAGCTGTCAAGCTAAAACAAAGGCTTGCCATAATGCAGAAGAAAATGTTTTATGGAAGAACTGAGAGGTCCCTACCTGGGCATAGAATTTGCTATACGAAGGTGTGTTCCAAACGGATCTGCCATCTAAACAAGCAGAAAAATAGTTGGAATGTAGTGAGTTCAATTTAACTATTGCTAGAAATAGGAATTATTAGCAGAGCTTGGAGCATGATATCACTAGCAGCAGTAAGACGCTTTTAGCTTGCTTCTCATCAATTACTTGTCAAAAGCATTTGTACCTAGTGTGTAGCAATTAATATTTCCCCATTTTCTTCCCCCCCGCCCCCCAGTCTCAGGTACTCCTTTTATTTTACCCTTTTCTGTCTTGTAACATCACCTTCCTTTATTTTATTCTATCTTCTGTTCTCAGAACATCGCAGCATCCTCTGTCAATGTGAAAGCATTTGTTCATCCTGTCTTGGAATGGCTGTCAATGTTGCCCTCTTCTGGATCACTTTTTTTTTTTTTTTTTTTTTTTTTTTTTTTTTTTTTTTTTTTAACAATATGTTGCTAAATGTCAGGAAAATTAATCCACAAACACCAGCGGTTTATGTCCAAAAAGGAAACAGAGGAGTCCTTTTTGCTTTATTCGAATAAAGGGAGAGGCCATGGGACATTCCCCTGGGATCTCTCAAATTTTTGGAGGACGCAGCCTCCTTTTTATCCTATTTTCCCGGCCGCATTTCCCTCTCTCTTTTCCCATTGGCTGAGGTACTTGAGAGGCACAGACTTCCCGGAACGCCTGATACCTGAAATTCCCCTCTAATGTATAACCCTCCCTTTTAATTTTTAATTCTTCTAGAATTCATAGTTTCCCCCCGTTGCTTCTTTCATCTTTCGATATCCAATTTCATTTATCAGCAGCCCCGCAGTTTGTTTGTAAAGGCAACTATCTCTTTCCATTCATCAATCAGTGGAATCCATCCCATTGTTTCTTTTATCTCTCAGTGCTAGCCTTATCTACAGGCTGATCCACAGCTCATTTGTAAAGACAAATTCAACATTCCTCTCAGCTAATAAATGAGAAGTTAGCTGAAAAAAGTAAAAACTGGATTTTTTTTCCGGTGTGTGTCGGACAATACAGTGGAGAGAATTTGCGGGAGGATGATCGAGGATATCCTATTATAATATCGTTCTCGGACATTTTACTATTTTAGATCATCAGTTGTATTCTGAAAGAAATCTATTTTCATGATATGTGTACGTTTGCACGAAGTTATAGTTAAATATAGCTTGCGGCTGGGCTCTTTAATGACTAGGGGTATTTTTGGTTTTAATTCAATATTTTATGCTTGTGGTGTGTAGTGTGCTGATTTATTTTTTAATGTTATTTACTACGTGCGCTTTTGTTTTTGAGTGAAGGTAACTTTCTGGATGGTTTTGTATTTGAGGCAGAATGAATTGAAGTAGGTTTTTAAAACTGATTTTTCATCTGTACGATGGGGAGTTTAGTAGGGGCAGCTCTGATGGTGGGGGCTTGGTTGTTAATTTTATCAGACGGCTTTTGTTAGATACAGCTTTTAATTCTGGAAAGTTTTTTTTTCTAATGTCGTGCTTTGAAGGTGGTTTTCGAGGATGTATGGTATAGCTTTATTTTGTTTGTAGATGGTGTATGATAAGGGCTATGGTCTATTTATCTAATGCCATGTTTTTTCATTCAGGTGTTGATAAGGGAGTTCTTGAATGGCGTTTTGTGTTGTTTTTGTTTTTGGTGGGGCGTTGTTTTTAAAGGATACCTTGATAAGGTTTGCCGATGGCGTTCTAGGCTGTAGCATAAGGCATAGGGTAGTTTTTGAATTATTTTGTGGTGGCTTTGATTCTTGCCAGTATGTAGTGTTTGTTTGAGGTAATGCTGTGTAGCTAATTTCTGTTTTCTTATTAATATTAGAATTGGAGTGTTGTAGTATATGGGCTGTTATTATATCCTAGGGGTTCTATTTATTTGGTTGGATTGTTTTCTAGTTATGGATAATTTTTCTCAAAAAACCATTTTCAGGATTTCAGGCGTGACACAAAAGAACACTCAGATTGCTGGAAGGGAAACGTGTGCCCAGATTGTCTCGAAGCAGTGCTGCTGTCGGTTCTCGTTCAGTTGTGTCTTCTGAAAATGAGACTGTTGTATTCATTGCGCTGTGCTAAACACTTGTCATTCTCCCAATGCCAGGAAACAGATGAAGCTTGAAGAAAGAGGAAGGAATTTGGAAGCGTACAAACAAGCTGAGAAGAGGTTCGGAGATCAGGGTGCTCACTGGCAGCAGGGGCTGGGGTTAGGGCTGAGCAGGAGCAAAGCCGGAGCACATCAACCTCACCTCGTGTTTTCTCGGGGGCTTTATGGCCCTGGCAAGAGAGAGATGTTCACTGATGAGTCCCAGGCCGAGCCGTGAGCACAGCATGTTGTGTTGGAGCTGGGGGTTTTTTTTGAGACGTTCAGCAGCCACACTCTCTAGTCAAGAGTCCTGAGGTTTGTTGCTGCTCCACTTTCATCCTCATATCCAGCTTCCAGCCCTTTTCTTCTCTCTGTCCAGTGTGTCTTTTGTGTTCCTTTCTTGTCCTGTGTGCTCCCCATCCCATTCCCGTTCCCTACGGAGGGGGAGGGTGTGGAGACTGGGGGCTCCGACGTGGTTTGGGGCACCCCAAGGTCCCTGGGAAAGGGAGCCGGGCTGCGCTGGAGGAGCAGGTGAGTCGGGCATGGGGGGGGGGGGGGGGGGGTCATGCTGGGTGCCAGAACATTGAGAGGGAGGGGTGGGTGTAGAATGCATGAAAAACAGAACCATAAAAAATAGCTAAATATAGTCTAAAAGGAATGTTTAAATGCTTTTTATTTGGGTAGAGGCACGGTTTTTATAGCTAATATAAAAATAAAATATGAAGAATAGAAATAGATTGGTATACATGTAAAATATAATGAAATATAAGTAGCAAATATCTATGAAAAATCTAGTGTATAACAGAAATAATGCAACTATAAGAATATGTATAAATATAAAATAGAGCTATGAGAATGGTAATAAGAATGGGGTAAAACATCAGTGAGAAATGGAAAAAAACCACATGAAAAATGGTGGGAAAATCAGTGAGAAATGGAGAAAAATCAGTGAAAAACGGGGGGGGGGGAATCTTTGAAAAATGGGGAAAAAAATCCGTGAGAAATGGGGGAAAAAAAATCCATGAAAAATGGGGGAATAAATCAGTGAGAAACGGGGAAAAGTGGGGAAAAAATAATTGAGAAATGGGGAAAAAATCAGTGAGAAATGGGGGAAAAGTCGATGAAAAATGGGGGAATATTCAGTGAGAAATGGGGGGGGGGGGGAATCAGTGAGAAATGGGGAAAAAATCCATGGAAAACAGGGAAACAATCCATGGGCAATGGCGGGAACAGAGCGAGCTGTTGTCGCTCGTGCTGTGGGGAAAAAATAAGTGAAAAATGGGGGCAATAATCAGTGATAAATGGGGAGAAAATCAGTGATTAATGGGCGGAAAAATGCATGAAAAATGGGGGGAAAATTCAGAGAGAAATGGGGGCAAATATCAGTGATAAATGGGGAAAAAAATCAGTGATTAATGGGGGGAAAAATGCATGGAAAATGGGGGGAAAATTCAGAGAGAAATGGGGGCAAAAATCAGTGAGCAATGGGGGGGAAAATCGGGAAATATCCATGGAAAAATGGGGGGAAAAAATCACTGAGAAATGGGGGAAAAAATCAGTGAGAAATGGGGAAAATATGGGAAAAAATCCACGAAAATTGCGGGAAAAAATGCATGAAAAATTGGGGAAAAATCAGTAAGAAATGGGGGAAAAAATCCATGAAAAATGGCGGGAAAAATCAGATCGGCGATCGATAGCTAATGCGTGCCTATGGATTAGATCGGCGATCGATTGATCACGACTACCGATCGATTAGATCGGCGATCGATTGCTAATGCCTGCCGATCGATTAGATCGGCGATCGATTGATCGCGCCTGCCGATCGATTAGATCGGCGTTCGATTGCTAATGCCTGCCGATCGATTATATCGGCGTTCGATTGCTAATGCCTGTCGATCGATTAGATCGGCGATCGATTGGTAATGCCTGCCGATCGATTAGATCGGCGATCGATTGCTAATGCCTGCCGATCGATTAGATCGGCGATCGATTGCTAATGCCTGCCGATCGATTGCCTCGGCGATCGATTGCTAATGCCTGCCGATCGATTATATCGGCGATCGATTGCTAATGCCTGCCGATCGATTAGATCGGCGATCGATTGCTAATGCCTGCCGATCGATTAGATCGGCGATCGATTGCTAATGCCTGGCGATCGATTAGATCGGCGATCGATTGATCGCGCCTGCCGATCGATTAGATCGGCGATCGATTGCTAATGCCTGTCGATCGATTAGATCGGCGATCGATTGCTAATGCCTGCCGATCGATTAGATCGGCGATCGATTGATCGCGCCTGCCGATCGATTAGATCGGCGATCGATTTCCAATGCCTGCCGATCGATTGCTAATGCACACTATTTGCACACTCCTTGCACACCCTTTGCACTCGTACAGATGCAGGAGGTTTCTCAGTTCTGGTCGGGGTTTCTTGGGGCGTTCATTTCGGAGGATTTCCTCAAGGATTGGGACACTCCTTGATTCCATCCCTTGCCTGTCTCCCAAGCGCCACCCTGTGGGCAGAGCGCGGTACTGCGCGCCTGCCTCTCCCAAGATGGCGGCTCGGGTGTCGCTCCCCGACCTTCTAACTCTGGCTGCAAAAGGAGGGGGGCACAGCAAGGAGCCCGCTCGCTCTAGTGGGATGCCTGCGCACGACGCCGACACCGATGCCACGGGTGCGATTTTCGGCGGCGTTTCCAATCGTGCGGACATCTCCTTCAGCCCGCTTCGGCCCGGGGAAGAGGGGCGGGGCCGCCAGCGATGGTCCCGGCGCAGCCCGGGCAGGCTCGGGGCGGAGCCGGGGCTTGGCGAGGCGGGGCACGGAGGTCCCGGGGACGGGACCGGGCGGGGCCGGGGCGGTGCTTTAGGGGCGGTCCCCAGTGGTCCCGGGCGGCACCGGGGGCGGGGCCGGGTGATCCCGGAGCGGTACCGAGCTGTGCTGGGGACGGTGCTGCAGGGGCGGTGCCGGGCCCGCCTCAGGGTGATTGAATGCCCAGAAATCGCCTCCTCTGCCCCGTGCTCACACTGAGCTGCGGGCTGCAGCGTGCTGTCGGAGCTCCGCACACAGCACGGATTTGGGCTTCCCCTCCTCTCAAACCCTCTCCCCCTTCTTCCTCCTCCTCATCTTCCTCTTTGTCCTCTGTCACTGCTGAGGCTCTGGAAAGAACTGAAATTCTGCAGGGAGAGATGTCCTCTCGTGGCCCCAGGGACTGCCTCGGCACGGGCCACGAGCGCCTCCGGCCCCTGCCTTCTCCTGCTTGAAAAGATCACCTGGAGCCCGAGCTCGGGGGGGTGAAATCAGCTGAAATCCAGGTAACTCTGTCAAGTGCCCCCCAGGGACATCGGCGGGGCTGGGGGATGAGGGTTTGAAACAGCAAATTCTTTGGAATATACACCTGTCCCTGTGCCGATGCTGCTGAGCTTCCTGCCACAGTATATCCCCACTCCATGAGGCGCTGTGAGGTTATGGCAGTGGGAATTGAGCAGGGAATTGGGGGCTATGGGCATAATTCACGGGAGCTAGCAAAGCTGACAGCCAACCCCAAATCGGGGCACAGCACAGAGAACAATCTGTGTGCTGCCCTGTCAGCTCAAGCTCCTGGGCTGGGAAGTATTGGGAGTTAAATGTATGGAATTACACAAATCACAGCAACTGGCATCACCCAGAGGGACAATCCAAGGCCCAAACAATTCCTCCACAGTCCACTCTGGGAAAAACACCCTGTGCCTGCCAGGAGCTCTGACCCTGCTTTTCCTACCAGCTCCTGAGCAGTGTCAGGGCCACCACGACGCCTTTAAAATCCAGATAAACCCCAAATCCTACACAGTGAATAATCCAAAGAAAGTACTGAATTGTTGTCATTAAAAGCTCAAAACTCATTAAGAATTCTATGACAACAGTGTAATGGACTCCCAGGAACCTCATGAATGCTCTCGGTTTCATTTTTGTGTATTTTTACTCCCTCATTTGGCAGCTTGTAAAACTTATCCTGGAATTCAGAGGTCAAGCAGGATCGACTTTGGATTGACCTTCACCTCTGTTCCCACTTTGTGCAAACACAACTCGTGCCCAGGTGGGTGAACTCATCACCTCAGCTTTTCACTCCAGAGTATCCCCTCCTTATTTCCCTGTAGATGAACTCAGATCCACTCCTCACCTCCACTGGTCATCCAAGCGTCCATTCTGTTCCCCACAGGCCCTGGTGGCCCCGGGGAGCTCCCTTGGCCTTTCTCCTGCCCCTCTGCAGCCCGAGGTCGCTACACAAACAGTTCTTGTGTCCCCTCTAAATGACCCCGGGTTTTCTGCTCAATGAATGGCATGACCCGTGCCCACTGCTCATGATTCACCCAACCCAAATCAAGAGCAAATGTTGCTTGGGCTTTAAGAACTTGAAATAACTCTGAAGCAAAAGAAATCACCTTTTTCTTCTGGTTTTTATTTTTATTTTTTCATTTAAGATGCTGGACTTGCCTCTGTGGATGTGTGCTGAGCTCTCACTGCAGGGGACTGTCAGGCCTGAATGGCTGTGAGTTCGTGTTCTTCTCAGTAGGGAATCAGAAATTATTCTTAGACCATAGAATTGTTTTCTGAAACCTTTCCCCTTTCCTCTTTGTGCCTTTGAATTTTTCAGCTGTTCCCTGTTGTCACTTCCCCTGCCTGACTTCTGTGCAGCTCCTAGCTGGGAAAAACTGGGAAAACTTAGGGGGTACAGAGGTGGAATTTTTGGCTGGATTTTTCTAACATTTCTAATTTTGCTGAACTTATTTCCCCAGTGAGAAGAGCACGAACTCACAGCCATGCAGGCCTGACAGTCACTGCGGGAAATCTGACACAGTATTAATAAGTAACCTTTCCTGAGAGCAGTCACCACCCCAGTCCTCCAGCCTTGTCAAATGTTTGCAATGAATGGACCCAAGTTCTAATCCTTAATCTAAATTTATGTCAGCTTTTGTTAGGAAGATACCGGACAGTAAATCATACAAGAGAATTTAAAAATTGCACAAAGAATAACAGGCCCAGACCAAACCCAACCGCCCCCATCACCGCTCCACCCCAATTTTGGGAGAAACAGTGATACAGTTTATAAATACTCTCCTTCCACACTATTCAGTCCTTCACCGCACATCCCCAGAGAGGAGTCCCTCAGACCTTGCTCCCCTGAACACCAGGAGAGCTGGAGTTTCACCCAGATCCCACATTCCCATGGCAGTTAATCCCAGCAGGGAGGCAAAGAGGAACCCTGCATCCTCTGACATAGCCCACAGCACGGGCAGCACCAGGAGCCCTCCAGGCTCAGACCTCTGGTGCTGAAGCCTCTGGGCTTTGGCTGATCAAACACCACAGCTCTTGGCAAAGATGCCAGGAGAGTCGTGATTCTTCCTGTCCTGAAAGAGAGGAGGAAAAGAAAATTAAGTCGACTGCAGAAGGATTCCAGCTCTCAACTTCTGCTCTGATTCCTCACTCTGGGGTTTTATCCATGACAAGTGACACCAATTCAGAGTGCCCTTTTCCAGCATTTTTATTCCTAACTATTTCAGACATTAAAAGGATGCTCATTTCTCTTATTGTATTCTTTGCTTAATTTTATTAGCGGCATTTTCATCCCA
Organism: Sturnus vulgaris; assembly: GCF_052056855.1. Classification (NCBI taxonomy): domain Eukaryota; kingdom Metazoa; phylum Chordata; class Aves; order Passeriformes; family Sturnidae; genus Sturnus; species Sturnus vulgaris. The sequence goes on from NW_028276305.1 coordinate 7,945, forward strand.
GACCCCACTTGTCAGTTCTTCAATCCTTTAGCACTGGACTTGGCACAAAGGGATACCCGTGGTGCTGCATCACAAGAAATCCCAAAGAGAAACCCCTTCCAAACCTGACGGAGAAAGCTTTCAAGGCACTCCAGAACACAGACAGCTTTTCCTGCCTTGTCAGGCCACACCAATTCTGTCCCATCCACCTGAACTGTGCAGGTGAGGAAAAGGCTTTCCTTGCTCCTCGGGAATCACTGTCTGAGACCACGGATGTCCATCCTGGGCAGCACCTGGAAACAACGTGGGAAAGGCAAAATGAGAGTGTTTTCTATCAGAAAATTACTACTACTAATAAAAATAATAATCAGAACTTCTGGACAAATTTAGTAACATCACTTTGATATGAGAAATACAGGCCATGCCCATCCTTGTAGCCCAGGTGAAAACAGGAAGGAGAACTAGAGGAAAAGCAGAGTCCCTTATTTGATCTCTGGACACAAACTGAGGCCTTTTCCCTGTGAAACCAAACTCACCCTTCCAGGGTTCCAGAGATCAGCTACGAGGAGGCTTTTGGCACTCCAAGAGCAGCTGGGTCACAGCTGGATGCGGCTTGGGTCTGGGAGACACCGTGCTCCTTCTGGAATTATAGCACGCAAATGCCTGCTCCTGGCCCCAGGCCCGGAGATAAAATCTGTGGGGTTTTTCCCTGTGCAACATTGTTCACCCCTCCCAGGTTCCTGAGATCTGCACAGAGGAGGCTTTGGGCACCCCAAAGGCAGCCAGGGTTACAGGTGGGGGCAGCTTGGGGCTGGGAGAAATCCTCATCCATTTGGAATTTTATCAGGCAGAAACCTGGCTGGGTGCACAGGTCTCTGGACACGACCAGTGGCCCTTTCCCCTGTGAAACAAAACTCACCCTGCCAGGCTCCTGAGACCACTTAGGAGGAGGGGTTTGACTCTCCAAGAGCAGTCGCAACGAGAGATGCTCACACAGAAGGCCATGCAGAAGAGGAAACGAGCGCACCCGCAGCCCCCCAAGGCGCGCCCCAACGCCCCAGACCCGGCACCGCCAGCTCGGGCAGTCCCATAAAGCATCCCCCGCCTCCGCAGCGGCGGGACAGGCGGGGCCCGGGGTCCCGAGGAAACCGAGCGTGCCCGGAGGCGCGGCAGGACGGCAGCGCAGCGCCGCCTGGCGGCGGAGCAGGAGAGCAGCGCCGGGCCCCATGGCAGTATCGGTACCCGTGCGCCCCCTGCTGTCCGCGGCGATGCAGCGCCCGATGCCGAGTTCCACGCCCGTGTCGCCGAGGGAGAGGGGCACCGCTGGCTGGGGCCTCCCCGCCGACACGGACAGAAGCCGAAGCAGAAGCCCCGGTGCCATTGGCGGCCCCTACCCAGCGGGCCGGGCTCCGCCGGGCCCGCGGCCCCGCGCGGTATCGGGTCGGCCCGCTCCCGTCTTCGTCGCACCCGGGCCCTGCTCCTGGCATGAAGCGCGTCACCGCCCCGCGCCGTCCCGCCCCCCGCGCGTCATCGCGTGCGTTCGGCGGCCCGCCCCGGGGGCGGTGCCGGGGGCGCTACCCGGGGCTGTGCCGGGGCAGTGCCGGGGGCGGCACCGGGGGCGGTGCCGGGGGCGTTCCCGGTCGCCGTGCCGGGGTAGCCCGGGGAGCGGTTCCGGGAGCGGTTCGGGGGGCGGTGCCGATTGCAGTCCCGGTCACTGTCCCCAGTCCCCGTCCCCAGTCGTGGTCCCGGTCCCAGTCCCCGGTTCCGGTCCCCGATCCTGGTCCCAGTCCCAGTTCCCCGTCCCGGAACCCGATCACGGTCCTGGTCCCAGTCCCCAATCCCGGTCCCGGTCCCTGTCTCCAGTCCCCGTCCCCGATCCCGGTTCCGGTCCCTGTCCCAGGTCCCCGTCCGCGATCCCGGTCCCTGTCCCATTTCCCCGTCCCGGTCCCCGATCCCAGTCCCGGTCCACGTCCCCGATCCCGATTTTTCCCCCCCTTTCACACTGATTTTTCCCCCGATTTATCAATGATTTTTTTCCCCATTTTTTCCCATTTCTCACTGATATTTTCCCCCATTTTTCAGGGATTTTTTTCCCCATTTCTCACTGATTTTTTTCCCCATTCTTCATGGAGTTTTCCCCCCGTTTTTCACTGACTTTTCCCCATTTCTCACTGACTTTTTCCCCATTTTCCCCCATTTCTCACTGATATTTTCCCCCATTTTTCATGGATTTTTTCCAGATTTATCCCCATTTCCCACTGATTTTTCCCCATTTTTCATGGACTTTTCCCCCCCGTTTCTTACTTATGTTTTTCCCCGATTTCTCATTGATTCCCCCCCCCCCCCCCCCCCCATTTCGCACTGATTTTTTACCCATTTTTCCCCATTTCTCACTGATTTCTTTCGCCATTTTTCATGGAATTTCCCCACCCATTTCTAACGGATTTTTTCCCCACTTTTCCCCATTTCTCACTGATTTTTCCCCCCATTCTTCAGGGATTTTTTTCCCCATTTCTCACTGATTTTTTCCCCATTTCTCAATTAACTTTTCCCCACTTTTCCCCGTTGCTCACTGATTTGTTCCCCCATTTTTCATGGATTTTTTTTCCCCATTTCTCACTGATTTTTCCCCCCCATTCTTCATGATTTACAGGATACTCTATCGTTAATGGAAAGCAATTAAAGGAAGGGGGGAGGTTACCAGCCACCTGGTCAGCTCAGACAGCAGAGCTGCACACGCTTGTGAGAGCCTGTGAATTATAGCAGGACAAGACATTAAATATATTTACTGATTCTAAATATGCATATGCGGTAATACATGCATTTGGAAAACTATGGGGAAAAAAAGAGGTTTATTAAGCTGCAGAAGAAAGAAGAAAAAAATTGGTTTACAAGGGATGGCAAGCAGTGGATACCAAAAGCTCTAGCCTTACAATTGTTAAAACAACTTCATTAAAGGAGTCGTTCTGTGCCTTCTTTGGGGTGAGGAAAAAAGGCTGAGGGGGGCTCCGACGTGGTTTGGGGCACCCCAAGGTCCCTGGGAGAGGGAGCCGGGCTGCGCTGGAGGAGCAGGTGAGTCGGGCATGGGGGGGGGTCATGGTGGGTGCCAGAACATTGAGAGGGAGGGGTGGGTGTAGAATGCATGAAAAACAGAACCTTAAAAAATAGCTAAATATAGTCTAAAAGGAATGTTTTATTGGCTTGTGTTTGGATAGAGGTAGGGTTTTTTTATAGATACTGTAAATAGAAAAGATAAAGAATAAAAATATAGAAGCAAATATAAGAAACCAATATATAAATATATTACATTACATTATATTATGTTATGAAAATAGAAATATATAAATATTCAGACTTTAAAAGGAATGTTTTATTGGTTCTTATTTGGTTAGAGGAGGGTTTTTTGAAAATAATATAGGCAAAAATATACAAATATGCAAAAATAGATACTGACATAAAATTATTATAACTATATATGCATATATATATGTAAGTATAAATCTATAGAAATAAATATAAATATAAAATACATGTATGTAGTATGTAATATAAATAATTTATCGATTTTAATATGTTATATTAAATAGTATGTTATAATAGAATGTAAATAGCATCTAGTATATTAATATACTAGTAAAAACTACATTAAATAGTATATAAATATAGAATCCACAATATAGACATATAAATCTACAGATATAAATATGAAAACTAAATAGAAAAATATATTCAAATATAATTTAAAATAATCGAGTTTTTTGTTTCTACTTGGTTAGAGGCAGAGCTTTTAAAGAAATAATATTAAAAACTATGAACCTCCAAATATAGATGGATATAGATAAAATAGAAATAACATTAGTAATATAAATCTATGTATATAATGAATAATAAAATAATATTGTATATATGATAAATAGAATAGCAATTAAATTGAATATATGAAATATGTCTAGATTATGACTATAAATTAAATATTAAAAAATAGATGATTTCTATATATAAAAGGGTTTTTTTTTCATTTGGTCAGAGGCAGGGCATTTTTAGTTTGGGTCGGGGTTTTTTTGGGGCGTTCATTGAGAGGATTTTATGACGGGTGGGGACTCTGGTGCTTGGAACTCTCTCCCTTCTCTGTCTGTCCCTGACAGGGCGGCAGTGCCGGGCTGAGTTGGGCGGCAGTGCTGCCGCCGTGTGGACACGGGCGGGTACTGCACCGTGCCCCTCTCAGGATGGCGGAAGGGCCCGCGGGCCGGGACCCAGCCCTGCGGCAGCGCTCAAGATGGCGGCCTCACTAGGACCCCGGCGGATAGGCGTCTACATAAAACGCCTGTCCGCGCCCGCCGGCGCCCTCACGCCCGCGGCACCGCGGACCGCGCGGCCGTTGTCGGCACGCTCTGAAACGTCCGGGAAAATTGTCGGCGAGCGGATCGGCGTCGGCGATGTAATCAGGCATCTTATGCCTACACACCGGGGTCCTGATTTTTTCCCGCCCTTTCTGCCGCCATTTTGGGAAGGTCAGGCGGGGTGCCGCCCGAGCCGCCATTTTGAGAGTGCGGACACGCTCAAGATGGCGGTCTCTCTAGGACCCCGGCGGATAGGCGTTTACATAAAACGCCTGCCCGCATCCGCCGGCACCCTCACTCCCGCGGCACCGCGGACCGCGCGGCCGTTGTCGGCACGCTCTGAAACGTCCGGGAAAATTGTCGGCGAGCGGATCGGCGTCGGCGATGCAATCAGGCATCTTATGCTTACACACCGGGGTCCTGATTTTTTCCCGCCCTTTTCTGCCGCCATTTTGGGCAGGTCAGCCGGGGTGCCGCCCGAGGCGCCATTTTGAGAGTCCAGACACGCTCAAGATGGCGGCCTCTCTAGGACCCCGGCGGATGGGCGTTTACATAAAACGCCTGTCCGCGTTCGCCGGCATAAAAATAAATATGCATAAATATAAACATAGACATAAACATGCACAAACGTTAACCTGCATAGATATAAACATAAACATAAACATAAACATAAACATACAAAACAATAATAATAAATATAAATATAAATATAAATATAAACATAATTAGAAATAGAAATACAAACATTAAAAAAATCAGTGAGAAATGGGGTAAAATCAGTGAGAAATGGGGGGGAAAAACCATGAAAAATGATGGAAAAATCAGAGAGAAATGGGGGAAAAATCGGTGAGGAATGGGGAAAAAGATCAACGAAAAATTGGGAAAAATCAGTCAGAAGTGGGGGATAAAAATCAGTGAGAAATGGGGGAAAAGTCGGTGAGAAATGGGGAAAAAATCCGTGATTAATGGGCGGGAAAATGCATGAAAAATGGGGGGAATAATTCAGAGAGAAATGGGGGCAAATATCAGTGAGAAATGGGGGGGGAAATCAGGAAATATCCATGAAAATTGGGGGAAACATCCATGAAAAATGGCGGAAAAAATCAGTGAGAAATGGGGAAAAATGGGGAAAAAGGAGTGATAAATGGGGGAAAAAATCAGTGAGAAATGGGGAAAAATGGGGAAAAATCCACGAAAAATGGGTGGAAAAATCCATGAAAAATCAACGGAAAAATCAGTGAGAAATGGGGAAAACATCATGGTGAAATGGGGAAAAAATCAGAGAGAAATGGGGAAAAATCATTGAAAAATGGGGGATAAAAATCAGTGAGAAATGGGGGGAAAATGGGGAAAAACATCAGTGAGAAATGGGGAAAAAAATATTTGATAAATTGGGGCAAAAATCATTGAGAAATGGGGAAAAAAAATCAGTGAAAAATGGGGAAAATTTGGGAAAAATCCACGAATATTGCGGGAAAAAATGCTTGAAAAATTGGGGAAAAAAATCCGAGAGAAAATCCCCGGGAATCCCCGAGAAAATCCCCCCGGAATCCCCGAGAAAATCCCCCGGAATTCCCCGGGAAACTCATCCCGGAATCCCCGTGATAATCCGTCCGCTATCCCCGAGAAAATCCCCCAGGAATCCCCCAGAAAATCTCCCCGAAATCCCCGGGATAATCTCCCCGGAATCCCCGAGAAAATCTGCCCCGAATCCCCTGGAAGATTCCCCCGGAATCCCCGAGAAAATCCCTCGGAATTCCCCGGGAAAATCAACCCGGAATCCCCGAGAAAATCCCCCCGGAATCCCCGGAAAATGCCCCCCGAATCCCCGGGATACTCACCCCGAGATCCCCGGGAAAATCCCCTGGAATTACCAGGGAAAATCCCCCCAGAATCCCCGCGAAAATCGGCCCCGAATCCCCTGGAAAATTCCCCCAGAATCCCCGGAAAATCCCCCCGGAATCCCCGGGAAAATCCCCCCGGAATCCCCGAGAAAATCCCCCCGGAATTCCCCGGGAAAATTCCCCGGGAATCCCCGAGAAAATCCCCCGGAATCCCCGGAAAATGCCCCCCGAATCCCCGGGATACTCTCCCCGAGATCCCCGGGAAAATCCCCTGGAATTACCAGGGAAAATCCCCCCGCAATCCCAGGGAAAATCCCCCCAGAATCCCCGCGAAAATCGGCCCCGAATCCCCTGGAAAATTCCCCCGGAATCCCCGAAAAATCCCCCCGGAATCCCCGGAAAAATCCCCCCGGAATTCCCCGGGAAAATCCCCCGGGAATCCCCGAGAAAAAAAACCCGGAATCCACGAGAAAATCCGCCCGGAATCCCCGGGAAAATCCTCCAGAAATCCCCGAGAAAATCCCCCGGAGTCCCCGGGAAAATCAACCCGGAGTCCGATGGAAAATCCCCCCAGAATCCCCGAGAAAATCCCCCGGAATTCCCCTAGAAAATCCCCCCGGACTCCCCGAGAAATTTCCCCCGGAATCCCCGGGAAAATAGACCCCGGAATCCGCGAGAAAATCCCCCCGGAATCCACGCGAAAATCCCCCAGAAATCCCTGTGAAACCCCCCCGGAATCCCCAAGAAAATCTCCCCGGAATCCCCGAGAAAATTCGCCCGTAATACTCGGGAAAATATGCCCGGAATCCCCTGGAAAAACCCCCCGGAATCCCCTGGATAATCCCCCCGGAATCCCCTGGATAATCCCCCCGGAATCCCCGATAAAATCCCCCCGGAATCCCCTGAAAATCCCCCCTGAATCCCCGAGAAAATCCCCCCGGATTCCCCTGAAAATCCCTCGGAATTCCCCGGGAAAATCCCCCCGGAATCCACGAGAAAATCCGCCCGGAATCCCCGGGAAAATCCTCCAGAAATCCCCGAGAAAATCCCCCGGAGTCCCCGGGAAAATCAACCCGGAGTCCGATGGAAAATCCCCCCGGACTCCCCGAGAAATTCCTCCCGGAATCCCCGGGAAAATCCCCCCGGAATCCCCAAGAAAATCTCCCCGGAATCCCCGAGAAAATTCGCCCGTAATAGTCGGGAAAATATGCCCGGAATCCCCTGGAAAATCCCCCCGGAATCCCCGACAAAATCCCCCCGGAATCCCCGACAAAATCCCCCCGGAATCCTCGGAAAATGCCCCCCGAATCTCCGGGATACTCTCCCCGAGATCCCCGGAAAAATCCCCTGGAATTACCAGGGAAAATCCCCCCGCAATCCCAGGGAAAATCCCCCCAGAATCCCCGCGAAAATCGGCCCCGAATCCCCTGGAAAATTCCCCCAGAATCCCCGGAAAATCCCCCCGGAATCCCCGGGAAAATCCCCCCGGAATCCCCGAGAAAATCCCCCCGGAATTCCCGAGAAAATCCCCCCGGAATCCCCGAGAAAATCCCCCTGGAATTCCTCGGGAAAATCGTCCCGGAATCCACGAGAAAATCCGCCGGAAATCCCCGACAAAATCCTCCCGGAATACTCGGGAAAATCCCCCCGGAATCCCCGGGGAAATCCCCACGGAATCCCCGAGAAAACCCCCCCGGATTCCCCGGGAAAATCGCCCCGGAAAACCCGAGAAATTCTTCCAGGAATTCCCTGGGAAAATCCCTCCGGAATCCCCGAGGAAATCGCCCCGGAAACCCAGGGAAAATCCACCCGGAATACCCGGGGAAAATCCCCCCGGAATCCCCGAGAAAATCCCCCCGAAATCCCCGGAAAATGACCACCGGAATCACGCGGGAAATCCCCCCGCAATCCCGGGGAACATCTCCCCGGAATTCCCGAGAAAATCCGCCCCGAATCCACGGAAAATCTCCACGGAATCCCCGGAAAATCCCCCGGAATTCCTCGTAAAATCCCCCTGGAATCCCCGGGAAAATCCCTCCGGACTCCCCGAAAAAATCCCCCCGGAATACTCGGGAAAATCCCCCCGGAATCCCCGAGAAAATCCCCCGGAATTCCTCGTAAAATCCCCCCAGAATCCCCGGGAAAATCCCTCCGGACTCCCCGAAAAAATCCCCCGGGATACTCGGGAAAATCCCCCGGGAATCCCCGAGAAAATCCCCCGGAATTTCCCGGGAAAATCACCCCGAAATCCCCGAGAAAATTCTCCCGAAATACTCGAGAAAATCCCCCAGGAATCCACGGAAAATTCCCCGGAATCCAGGAGAAAATACCCCGGAATCCCCATGAAAATCCCCCCGGAATCCCCGGGAAAATCCCCCGGAATCCCCGGGAAAATCCCCATGAATTCCCCGGGAAAATAATCTCGGAATCCCCGAGAAAATCTCCCCGCAATCACCGAGATAATGGCCCCGGAATACCCGAGAACATCCCCCGGAATTGCCCGAGAAAATCATCCCGTAATCCCCGAGGAAATCCACGCGGAACACTCGGGAAAATCCCCCCGGAATTCCTCGTAAAATCACCCCGGATACCCCGGGAAAATCCCTCCGGACTCCCCGAAAAATTCCCCCCGGAATACTCGGGAAAATCCCCCCGGAATCCCCGAGAAAATCCACCCGGAATCCCCTGGAAAATCCACCGGGAATTCCCCGGGAAATTCCTCGCTGAAACCCCTGGAAAATCCCCCCGGAATCCCGGAGAAAATCCCCCCGGAATTCCCCGGGAATATCCCCTCGGAATCCCCGGGAAAATCCCCCCGGAATACTCGGGAAAATCCCCCCGGAATACTCCTGAAAATCCTCCCGGAATTCCCGAGAAAATCCCCCGGAATTCCCTGAGAAAATCGCCCCGGAATCCCAGTGAAAATCCCCCCGGAATCCCCGGGAAAATCCCCCAGGAATCCCCTGGAAAATCCCCCAGGAATCCCCGATAAAATCCCCCTGGAATCCCCTGGAAAATCCCCCTGGAATCGCGGGGAAAAAGCCCCCCGCATTTCCCGGGAAAAATCCCCCCGGAATCCCCGATAAAATCTCCCCGGAATCCCTGAGAAAATCCCCCCGGAATCCGCGAGAAAATCTGCCCAGAATCCCCGAGAAAATCCCCCCGGAATCCCCCAGAAATTCCCCCCGGAATCCCCGACAAAATCCCCCCGGAATTCCCGACAAAATCCTCCCGGAATCCCCGGAAAATCCCCCCGGAATTCCCGACAAAATCCCCCCGGAATTCCCGACAAAATCCCCCCGGAATCCCCGGAAAATCCCCGCGGAATTCCGGTCCATTTCTGTAGGAGAATAGTTTGTAAGGATAGTGCAGAAGGCACTAGTTGCCAACGAGTTACAGCTGTAGTGATTAGCAAGGAGTGGAAACAGCCTTGCCTGCCCAGTGAGGCTGGTTGTTATAAAAGCGTGGGTCAGCTGGCTGCCAGTTTCACTAAGCACAGCTCCAGCTGGAGGTGCAGAGCCTGCTGCAGTGTGGGCTGGAGCCTGCTGGCTGTGCTGCGAGGAGGAAGGGACACGTGGCCGTGCAAGGGATGGACAAGGTGAGAGGATGCTGTGTGTGGGACAGACAGGCTCAGGTGGCTGGGGAAGGGACAGGCTGGGGTTTAGCCAGTCGTACAGAGGAGAGGAGGAGTCGGTGCTGTGTGGAGCTGCCTGTGAGAAAAGGAGTCAGAGTTGCCTCAAAGAAATCTGTGGAGAGAAGGCATGAAAAGTGTGTAATGAAAGACTCATGTTGGTGCCTGTCATGTCTGTCTTGATAGAATTGCTACACGTTTTCTCGGAATGCTTGAATTTAGACATAAAATGAAAACTTTCTTGTAAGAAAGGAATGCATTTCTCACCAAAGTGGTGTAGGGTGGGGGATCACAACTCCCAGATGGCCTGGAAGCGGAACGGCCACAGGGGTTACTGTAACTGGGCCTCCAGTACCAAAGCCCCAGTGGGTTTAAAGGCTAGAGCTGGGCTGGGATTAGCACGGGCTCTGCAGCTGGGCTCATGCACAGGTCTGTCAGCACTCCTACCCGAGGACAGTCCCTCACCTAGGGAGAGGTTCTAGGCCTGGAGATGAGGCTGAGTTTGGGAAGGGTGATGAGGACATGGTTAGGGAGGGATGTAAATGCATATCAAAAGACTTAATTTTGAGGGGTGGCAAGCATTAGCTATAAACCAGTAAGTATTTACAGCTAAAGGCTGGAGGTGGGGGCTGTCTGAGGAGGACAGGACTGTTTAAGGCTGAAGTTGGAAGAGAAACCTTGGTGAAGCTTTTGCGTTAGAAACGGCCTCACCTGCCAAATCAGATTTTTGTCTTCAGGATTGCATGAGTGAGGATGCCACAGCCAAGGAAAAGGTTCAGGTTTGGGAGGCAAAGGCGAGTTAGGCAGGGCTGCAGGGCTGGGGCTTGGCTGTTTCCATACTGCTCAGGGCAGCAAAGGGTAGCTGGCTCACTGGGCCTTGGATCTAGAACTCTTTCTGGAACAAGGTGGAGAGCTGAGGTTCATGCAAGGAAGGGGCCAGGAATTCTTTGTCTGACTGGAAAATGCCAGAGGGGCAGTGTGTGACTCGGATAGGATGATATGTTCGTCTGGCGAGAGTCACAAACGAATATTTTGGTTTACTGATAACTGGGCAGCTCAGAAGTTACTACTTGACTTAGTTGCTGCTCCCATCTGTTGCACACATAAACAGAGCAAAGCAGACGAATTCTCTCGGAGCCTGAGGTCTTTGACTGGCCCTCCAAAAATGCTGCCCGCTAAAAAACAGACGTGGGGGAGGAAAGTTGTCAGATACAATAGAGCAAGAAAAGGCCACGGGCTTCAAAGTGCCCTCCAGCAGACCATGGAAGTGACGTGTCTGGAAGTGAAACCAGCAGTCTGCTTCCCCAGCCTCCTGGAAGCCTCTAACAGCTACACAGGCAGTGAGGGGAGAGAACAATTCAACCTAAAAATAATTTTCAGTAGCGTTCTGCACTGCTGTTAAAAATACTGCAACCAGGGAATGTGGTGTGGTGATAACTATTAGGCCTGTAAGTCTGGTAACTGGGGCTTTTAGCTCAAACATCTCGGTATGGCTACTTTGAGCCTTGTAAAAGCTGCGTTAAGTCCAATTTCTTGGGTAGTTCTACTAGCTCTAGCCTTGCTTTTCATCCCCTCAGTAACAAAGCAACTCCCTCTCGAGAATGTTATTTACTTTCCATATGATGTGCCTACCGATTTCTGGAATTGCAAATGTCTTTGGATACATGCGTGAATTGAAGTTTCAAGAAAGCTGTCAAGCTGAAATAAAGGCTTGCCATAATGCAGAAGAAAATGTTTTATGGAAGAACTGAGAGGTCCCTAGCTGGGCATAGAATTTGCTATACTAAGGTGTGTTCCAAACGGATCTGCCATCTAAACAAGCAGAAAAATAGTTGGAATGTAGTGAGTTCAATTTAACTATTGCTAGAAAGAGGAATTATTAGCAGAGTTTGGAGCATGATATCACTAGCAGCAGTAAGACGCTTTTAGCTTGCTTCTCATCAATTACTTGTAAAAAGCATTTGTACCTAGTGTGTAGCAATTAATATTTCCCCATTTTCTTCCCCCCCGCCCCCCAGTCTCAGGTACTCCTTTTATTTTACCCTTTTCTGTCTTGTAACATCACCTTCCTTTATTTTATTCTATCTTCTGTTCTCAGAACATCGCAGCATCCTCTGTCAATGTGAAAGCATTTGTTCATCCTGTCTTGGAATGGCTGTCAATGTTGCCCTCTTCTGGATCACTTTTTTTTTTTTTTTTTTTTTTTTAACAATATGTTGCTAAATGTCAGGCAAATTAATCCACAAACACCAGCGGTTTATGTCCAAAAAGGAAACGGAGGAGTCCTTTTTGCTTTATTCGAATAAAGGGAGAGGCCATGGGACATTCCCCTGGGATCTCTCAAATTTTTGGAGGACGCAGCCTCCTTTTTATCCTATTTTCCCGGCCGCATTTCCCTCTCTCTTTTCCCATTGGCTGAGGTACTTGAGAGGCACAGACTTCCCGGAACGCCTGATACCTGAAATTCCCCTCTAATGTATAACCCTCCCTTTTAATTTTTAATTCTTATAGAATTCATAGTTTCCCCCCGTTGCTTCTTTCATCTTTCGATATCCAATTTCATTTATCAGCAGCCCTGCAGTTTGTTTGTAAAGGCAACTATCTCTTTCCATTCATCAATCAGTGGAATCCATCCCATTGTTTCTTTTATCTCTCAGTGCTAGCCTTATCTACAGGCTGCTCCACAGCTCATTTGTAAAGACAAATTCAACATTCCTCTCAGCTAATAAATGAGAAGTTAGCTGAAAAAAGTAAAAACTGGATTTTTTTTCCGGTGTGTGTCGGACAATACAGTGGAGAGAATTTGCGGGAGGATGATCGAGGATATCCTATTATAATATCGTTCTCGGACATTTTACTATTTTAGATCATCAGTTGTATTCTGAAAGAAATCTATTTTCATGATATGTGTACGTTTGCACGAAGTTATAGTTAAATATAGCTTGCGGCTGGGCTCTTTAATGAATAGGGGTATTTTTGGTTTTAATTCAATATTTTATGCTTGTGGTGTGTAGTGTGCTGATTTATTTTTTAATGTTATTTACTACGTGCGCTTTTGTTTTTGAGTGAAGGTAACTTTCTGGATGGCTTTGTATTTGAGGCAGAATGAATTGAAGTAGGTTTTTAAAACTGATTTTTCATATGTACGATGGGGAGTTTAGTAGGGGCAGCTCTGATGGTGGGGGCTTGGTTGTTAATTTTATCAGACGGCTTTTGTTAGATACAGCTTTTAATTCTGGAAAGTTTTTTTTTCTAATGTGCTTTGAAGGTGGTTTTCGAGGATGTATGGTATAGCTTTATTTTGTTTGTAGATGGTGTATGATAAGGGCTATGGTCTGTTTATCTAATGCCATGTTTTTTCATTCAGGTGTTGATAAGGGAGTTCTTGAATGGCGTTTTGTGTTGTTTTTGTTTTTGGTGGGGCGTTGTTTTTAAAGGATACCTTGATAAGGTTTGCCGATGGCGTTCTAGGCTGTAGCATAAGGCATAGGGTAGTTTTTGAATTATTTTGTGGTGGCTTTGATTCTTGCCAGTATGTAGTGTTTGTTTGAGGTAATGCTGTGTAGCTAATTTCTGTTTTCTTATTAATATTAGAATTGGAGTGTTGTAGTATATGGGCTGTTATTATATCCTAGGGGTTCTATTTATTTGGTTGGATTGTTTTCTAGTTATGGATAATTTTTCTCAAAAAACCATTTTCAGGATTTCAGGCGTGACACAAAAGAACGCTCAGATTGCTGGAAGGGAAACGTGTGCCCAGATTGTCTCGAAGCAGTGCTGCTGTCGGTTCTCGTTCAGTTGTGTCTTCTGAAAATGAGACTGTTGTATTCATTGCGCTGTGCTAAACACTTGTCATTCTCCCAATGCCAGGAAACAGATGAAGCTTGAAGAAAGAGGAAGGAATTTGGAAGCGTACAAACAAGCTGAGAAGAGGTTCAGAGATCAGGGTGCTCACTGGCAGCAGGGGCTGGGGTTAGGGCTGAGCAGGAGCAAAGCTGGAGCACATCAACCTCACCTCGTGTTTTCTCGGGGGCTTTATGGCCCTGGCAAGAGAGAGATGTTCACTGACGAGTCCCAGGCCGAGCCGTGAGCACAGCATGTTGTGTTGGAGCTGGGGTTTTTTTTTGAGACGTTCAGCAGCCACACTCTCTAGTCAAGAGTCCTGAGGTTTGTTGCTGCTCCACTTTCATCCTCATATCCAGCTTCCAGCCCTTTTCTTCTCTCTGTCCAGTGTGTCTTTTGTGTTCCTTTCTTGTCCTGTGTGCTCCCCATCCCATTCCCGTTCCCTACGGAGGGGGAGGGTGTGGAGACTGGGGGCTCCGACGTGGTTTGGGGCACCCCAAGGTCCCTGGGAAAGGGAGCCGGGCTGCGCTGGAGGAGCAGGTGAGTCGGGCATGGGGGGGGGGGGGGGGGGGTCGGGTCATGCTGGGTGCCAGAACATTGAGAGGGAGGGGTGGGTGTAGAATGCATGAAAAACAGAACCATAAAAATACCTAAATATAGTCTAAAAGGAATGTTTAAATGCTTTTTATTTGGGTAGAGGCACGGTTTTTATAGCTAATATAAAAATAAAATATAAAGAATAGAACTAGATTGGTATACATGTAAAATATAATGAAATATAAGTAGCAAATATCTATGAAAAATCTAGCGTATAACAGAAATAATGCAAATATAAGAATATGTATAAATATAAAATAGAGCTATGAGAATGGTAATAAGAATGGGGTAAAACATCAGTGAGAAATGGAAAAAAAACACATGAAAAATGGTGGGAAAATCAGTGAGAAATGGAGAAAAATCAGTGAAAAACGGGGGGGGGAATCTTTGAAAAATGGGGAAAAAAATCCGTGAGAAATGGGGGAAAAAAAATCCATGAAAAATGGGGGAATAAATCAGTGAGAAACGGGGAAAAGTGGGGGAAAAATAATTGAGAAATGGGGAAAAAATCAGTGAGAAATGGGGAAAAAATCCGTGACGAATGGCGGGAAAAGTCATTAAGAAATGGGGGAAAAATCAGTGAGAAACAGGGAAAAAAATCAATGAGAAATGGGGGAAAATTTGGGACAAAATCAGCGAGAAATGGGGGAAAAAGCAGTGGTAAATGGGGGAAAAGTCGATGAAAAATGGGGGAATATTCAGTGAGAAATGGGGAAAAAATCCATGGAAAACAGGGAAACAATCCATGGGCAATGGCGGGAACAGAGCGAGCTGTTGTCGCTCGTGCTGTGGTGGCCGATGCTGTGGGGAAAAAATAAGTGAAAAATGGGGGCAATAATCAGTGATAAATGGGGAGAAAATCAGTGATTAATGGGCGGAAAAATGCATGAAAAATGGAAGGAAAAATTCAGAGAGAAATGGGGGCAAATATCAGTGATAAATGGGGAAAAAAATCAGTGATTAATGGGGGGAAAAATGCATGGAAAATGGGGGGAAAATTCAGAGAGAAATGGGGGCAAAAATCAGTGAGCAATGGGGGGGAAAATCGGGAAATATCCATGGAAAAATGGGGGGAAAAAATCAGTGAGAAATGGGGGAAACATCATGGTGAAATGGGGAAAAAAAATCTTTGATAAATTGGGGAAACAAATCATTGAGAAATGGGGGAAAAATCAGTGAGAAATGGGGAAAATATGGGAAAAAATCCACGAAAATTGCGGGAAAAAATGCATGAAAAATTGGGGAAAAATCAGTAAGAAATGGGGAAAAAATCAATGAAAAATAGCGGGAAAAATCAGATCGGCGTTCGATAGCTAATGCGTGCCTATGGATTAGATCGGAGATCGATTGATCGCGCCTGCCGATCGATTATATCGGCGTTCGATTGCTAATGCCTGCCGATCGATTAGATCGGCGATCGATTGATCGCGCCTGCCGATCGATTAGATCGGCGATCGATTGATCGCGCCTGCCGATCGATTAGCTCGGCGATCGATTGATCGCGCCTGCCGATCGATTAGATCGGCGATCGATTGATAGCGCCTGCCGATTGATTAGATCGGCGCTCGATTGCTAATGCCCGCCGATCGATTAGATCGGCGATCGATTGATCGCGCCTGCCGATCGATTAGATCGGCGATCGATTGATCGCGCCTGCCGATCGATTAGCTCGGCGATCGATTGATCGCGCCTGCCGATCGATTAGATCGGCGATCGATTGCTAATGCCTGCCGATCGATTATATCGGCGTTCGATTGCCAATGCCTGCCGATCGATTAGATCGGCGATCGATTGCTAATGCCTGCCGATCGATTAGATCGGCGATCGATTGCTAATGCCTGCCGATCGATTGCTAATGCACACTATTTGCACACTCCTTGCACACCCTTTGCACTCATACAGAGGCAGGAGGTTTCTCAGTTCTGGTCGGGGTTTTTTGGGGCGTTCATTCAGGGGGATTTCCTCAAGGATTGGGACACTCCTTGATTCCATCCCTTGCCTGTCTCCCAAGCGCCACCCTGTGGGCAGAGCGCGGTACTGCGCGCCTGCCTCTCCCAAGATGGCGGCTCGGGTGTCGCTCCCCGACCTTCTAACTCTGGCTGCAAAAGGAGGGGGGCACAGCAAGGAGCCCGCTCGCTCTA
>NW_028276306.1:0-24221 GCF_052056855.1 Sturnus vulgaris
TACTCGACTCAGTGCAATGCACCCGGAAGGACGCTCTCGCTCGCCTTTCAAGGAGCGATTCCTAACAGCCAGAAGCAGCAGAGGCACAACTGCACGACGGAGAGGGACAACGTAGAAACACGTCTCTGTCCTGGCACATTTGCGTGTGCGATACTTCCTCCGGCTCTTCGGGCTTGCGAAGCTCTGTGTACTGCGAGCGCTGCTACTCGCAGCTGAGAAGGACCGTGGAGCTAGCGGCGAATTCGGAGAGGCTCTTCGCTGCACTGCGCCGCTCGCAAGCGCCTTCGTTCTTCGCCTTCTGCCGTCCGGCGAGAGCTGACTCCAGCGGTCAGTTGCAGCTCTGCCCAACAGCGTGTTCTCGGTTCTGCGGGCAAGCACGCCCTCTTGCCTTGCCGCGAGAGCAAAGTCCCGAGCGAGCACTCGACTCAGTGCAATCCACCCGGAAGGACGCTCTCGCTCGCCTTTCAAGGAGCGATTCCTAACAGCAGAAGCAGCAGAGGCACAAACTGCACGACGAGAGGGGACAACGTAGAAACACGTCTCTGTCCTGGGCACTATTTTCGTGCGCGATACTTCCCTCCGGCTCTTCGGGCCTTGCGAAGCTCTGTGTACTGCGAGCGCTGCTACTCGCAGCTGAGAAGGACCGTGGAGCTAGCGGCGAATTCGGAGAGCTCTTCGCTGCACTGCGCCGCTCGCAAGCGCCTTCGTTCTTCGCCTTCTGCCGTCCGGCGAGAGCTGAACTCCAGCGGTCAGTTGCAGCTCTGCCCAACAGCGTGTTCTCGGTTCTGCGGGCAAGCACGCCCTCTTGCTGGCCGCTAGAGCAAAGTCCCGAGCGAGCACTCGACTCAGTGCAATGCACCCGGAAGGACGCTCTCGCTCGCCTTTCAAGGAGCCGATTCTAACAGCAGAAGCAGCAGAGGCACAAACTGCACGACGAGAGGGGACAACGTAGAACACGTCTCTGTCCTGGCACATTTGCGTGTGCGATACTTCCTCCGGCTCTTCGGGCCTTGCGAAGCTCTGTGTACTGCGAGCGCTGCTACTCGCAGCTGAGAAGGACCGTGGAGCTAGCGGCGAATTCGGAGAGCTCTTCGCTGCACTGCGCCGCTCGCAAGCGCCTTCGTTCTTCGCCTTCTGCCGTCGGCGAGAGCTGAACTCCAGCGGTCAGTTGCAGCTCTGCCCAACAGCGTGTTCTCGGTTCTGCGGGCAAGCCACGCCCTCTTGCCTTGGCCCCGAGAGCAAAGTCCCGAGCGAGCACTCGACTCAGTGCAATGCACCCGAAGACGCTCTCGCTCGCCTTTCAAGGAGCGATTCCTAACAGCAGAAGCAGCAGAGGCACAAACTGCACGACGAGAGGGGACAACGTAGAACACGTCTCTGTCCTGGCACATTTTCGTGTGCGATACTTCCCTCCGGCTCTTCGGGCCATGCGAAGCTCTGTGTACTGCGAGCGCTGCGACTCGCAGCTGAGAAGGACCGTGGAGCTAGCGGCGAATTCGGAGAGCTCTTCGCTGCACTGCGCCGCTCGCAAGCGGCTTCGTTCTTCGCCTTCTGCCGTCCGGCGAGAGCTGAACTCCAGCGGTCAGTTGCAGCTCTGCCCAACAGCGTGTTCTCGGTTCTGCGGGCAAGCACGCCCCTCTTGCCTTGGCCACGAGAGCAAAAGTCCCGAGCGAGCACTCGACTCAGTGCAATGCACCCGGAAGGACGCTCTCGCTCGCCTTTCAAGGAGCGATTCCTAACAGCAGAAGCAGCAGAGGCACAAACTGCACGACGAGAAGGGACAACGTAGAACACGTCTCTGTCCTGGCACATTTTCCGTGTGCGATACTTCCCTCCGGATCTTCGGGCCTTGCGAAGCTCTGTGTACTGCGAGCGCTGCTACTCGCAGCTGAGAAGGACCGTGGAGCTAGCGGCGAATTCGAGAGCTCTCGCTGCACTGCGCCGCTCGCAAGCGGCTTCGTTCTTCGCCTTCTGCCGTCCGGCGAAGGCTGAACTCCAGCGGTCAGTTGCAAGCTCTGCCCAACAGCGTGTTCTCGGTTCTGCGGGCAAGCACGCCCTCTTGCCTTGGCCGCGAGAGCAAAGTCCCGAGCGAGCACTCGACTCAGTGCAATGCACCCGGAAGGACGCTCTCGCTCGCCTTTCAAGGAGCGATTCCTAACAGCAGAAGCAGCAGAGGCACAAACTGCACGACGAGAGGGACAACGTACAACACGGTCTCTGTCCTGGCACATTTGCGTGTGCGATACTTCCCTCCGGATCTTCGGGCCTTGCGAAGCTCTGTGTACTGCGAGCGCTGCTACTCGCAGCTGAGAAGGACCGTGGAGCTAGCGGCGAATTCGGAGAGCTCTTCGCTGCACTGCGCCGCTCGCAAGCGGCTTCGTTCTTCGCCTTCTGCCGTCCGGCGAAGGCTGAACTCCAGCGGTCAGTTGCAGCTCTGCCCAACAGCGTGTTCTCGGTTCTGCGGGCAAGCACGCCCTCTTGCCTTGGCCGCGAGAGCAAAGTCCCAAGCGAGCAACTCGACTCAGTGCAATGCACCCGGAAGGACGCTCTCGCTCGCCTTTCAAGGAGCGATTCCTAACAGCAGAAGCAGCAGAGGCACAAACTGCACGACGAGAGGGGACAACGTAGAACACGTCTCTGTCCTGCACATTTGCGTGTGCGATACTTCCCTCCGGCTCTTCGGGCCTTGCGAAGCTCTGTGTACTGCGAGCGCTGCTACTCGCAGCTGAGAAGGACCGTGGAGCTAGCGGCGGAATTCGGAGAGCTCTTCGCTGCACTGCGCCGCTCGCAAGCGGCTTCGTTCTTCGCCTTCTGCCGTCCGGCGAGAGCTGAACTCCAGCGGTCAGTTGCAGCTCTGCCCAACAGCGTGTTCTCGGTTCTGCGGGCAAGCACGCCCTCTTGCCTTGGCCCCGAGAGCAAAGTCCCGAGCGAGCACTCGACTCAGTGAAATGCACCCGGAAGGACGCTCTCGCTCGCCTTTCAAGGAGCGATTCCTAACAGCAGAAGCAGCAGAGGCACAAACTGCACGACAGAGAGGGGACAACGTAGAACACGTCTCTGTCCTGGCACATTTGCGTGTGCGATACTTCCCTCCGGCTCTTCGGGCCATGCGAAGCTCTGTGTACTGCGAGCGCTGCGACTCGCAGCTGAGAAGGACCGTGGAGCTAGCGGCGAATTCGGAGAGCTCTTCGCTGCACTGCGCCGCTCGCAAGCGGCTTCGTTCTTCGCCTTCTGCCCGTCCGGCGAGAGCTGAACTCCAGCGGTCAGTTGCAGCTCTGCCCACAGCGTGTTCTCGGTTCTGCGGGGCAAGCACGCCCTCTTGCCTTGGCCGCGAGAGCAAAGTCCCGAGCGAGCACTCGACTCAGTGCAATGCACCCGGAAGGACGCTCTCGCTCGCCTTTCAAGGAGCGATTCCTAACAGCAGAAGCAGCAGAGGCACAAACTGCACGACGAGAAGGGACAACGTAGAACACGTCTCTGTCCTGGCACATTTGCGTGCGCGATACTTCCCTCCGGCTCTTCGGGCCTTGCGAAGCTCTGTGTACTGCGAGCGCTGCTACTCGCAGCTGAGAAGGGACCGTGGAGCTAGCGGCGAATTCGGAGAGCTCTTCGCTGCACTGCGCCGCTCGCAAGCGCCTTCGTTCTTCGCCTTCTGCCGTCCGGCGAGAGCTGAACTCCAGCGGTCAGTTGCAGCTCTGCCCAACAGCGTGTTCTCGGTTCTGCGGCAAGCACGCCCTCTTGCCTTGGCCGCGAGAGCAAAGTCCCGAGCGAGCACTCGACTCAGTGCAATGCACCCGGAAGGACGCTCTCGCTCGCCTTTCAAGGAGCGATTCCTAACAGCAGAAGCAGCAGAGGCACAAACTGCACGACGAGAGGGGACAACGTAGATCACGTCTCTGTCCTGGCACATTTTCGTGTGCGATACTTCCCTCCGGCTCTTCGGGTCTTGCGAAGCTCTGTGTACTGCGAGCGCTGCTACTCGCAGCTGAGAAGGACCGTGGAGCTAGCGGCGAATTCGGAGAGCTCTTCGCTGCACTGCGGCCGCTCGCAAGCGCCTTCGTTCTTCGCCTTCTGCCGTCCGGCGAAGGCTGAACTCCAGCGGTCAGTTGCAGCTCTGCCCAACAGCGTGTTCTCGGTTCTGCGGGCAAGCACGCCCTCTTGCCTTGGCCCCGAGAGCAAAGTCCCGAGCGAGCACTCGACTCAGTGCAATGCACCCGGAAGGACGCTCTCGCTCGCCTTTCAAGGAGCGATTCCTAACAGCAGAAGCAGCAGAGGCACAAACTGCACGACGAGAGGGGACAACGTAGATCACGTCTCTGTCCTGGCACATTTGCGTGTGCGATACTTCCCTCCGGCTCTTCGGGCATGCGAAGCTCTGTGTACTGCGAGCGCTGCTACTCGCAGCTGAGAAGGACCGTGGAGCTAGCGGCGAATTCGGAGAGCTCTTCGCTGCACTGCGCCGCTCGCAAGCGCCTTCGTTCTTCGCCTTCTGCCGTCCGGCGAGAGCTGAACTCCAGCGGTCAGTTGCAGCTCTGCCCAACAGCGTGTTCTCGGTTCTGCGGGCAAGCACGCCCTCTTGCCTTGGCCCCGAGAGCAAAGTCCCGAGCGAGCACTCGACTCAGTGCAATGCACCCGGAAGGACGCTCTCGCTCGGCCTTTCAAGGAGCGATTCCTAACAGCAGAAGCAGCAGAGGCACAAAACTGCACGACGAGAAGGGACAACGTAGAACACGTCTCTGTCCTGGCACATTTTCGTGTGCGATACTTCCCTCCGGATCTTCGGGCCTTGCGAAGCTCTGTGTACTGCGAGCGCTGCTACTCGCAGCTGAGAAGGACCGTGGAGCTAGCGGCGAATTCGGAGAGCTCTTCGCTGCACTGCGCCGCTCGCAAGCGGCTTCGTTCTTCGCCTTCTGCCGTCCGGCGAAGGCTGAACTCCAGCGGTCAGTTGCAGCTCTGCCCAACAGCGTGTTCTCGGTTCTGCGGGCAAGCACGCCCTCTTGCCTTGGCCGCGAGAGCAAAGTCCCGAGCGAGCACTCGGACTCAGTGCAATGCACCCGGAAGGACGCTCTCGCTCGCCTTTCAAGGAGCGATTCCTAACAGCAGAAGCAGCAGAGGCACAAACTGCACGACGAGAGGGGACAACGTAGAACACGTCTCTGTCCTGGCACATTTTCGTGTGCGATACTTCCCTCCGGCTCTTCGGGCCTTGCGAAGCTCTGTGTACTGCGGCGCTGCTACTCGCAGCTGAGAAAGGACCGTGGAGCTAGCGGCGAATTCGGAGAGCTCTTCGCTGCACTGCGCCGCTCGCAAGCGGCTTCGTTCTTCGCCTTCTGCCGTCCGGCGAGAGCTGAACTCCAGCGGTCAGTTGCAGCTCTGCCCAACAGCGTGTTCTCGGTTCTGCGGGCAAGCACGCCCTCTTGCCTTGGCCCCGAGAGCAAAGTCCCGAGCGAGCACTCGACTCAGTGCAATGCACCCGGAAGGACGCTCTCGCTCGCCTTTCAAGGAGCGATTCCTAACAGCAGAAGCAGCAGAGGCACAAACTGCACGACGAGAGGGGACAACGTAGAACACGTCTCTGTCCTGGCACATTTGCGTGTGCGATACTTCCCTCCGGCTCTTCGGGCCTTGCGAAGCTCTGTGTACTGCGAGCGCTGCTACTCGCAGCTGAGAAGGACCGTGGAGCTAGCGGCGAATTCGGAGAGCTCTTCGCTGCACTGCGCCGCTCGCAAGCGGCTTCGTTCTTCGCCTTCTGCCGTCCGGCGAAGGCTGAACTCCAGCGGTCAGTTGCAGCTCTGCCCAACAGCGTGTTCTCGGTTCTGCGGGCAAGCACGCCCTCTTGCCTTGGCCCCGAGAGCAAAGTCCCGAGCGAGCACTCGACTCAGTGCAATGCACCCGGAAGGACGCTCTCGCTCGCCTTTCAAGGAGCGATTCCTAACAGCAGAAGCAGCAGAGGCACAAACTGCACGACGAGAAGGGACAACGTAGAACACGTCTCTGTCCTGGCACATTTTCGTGTGCGATACTTCCCTCCGGCTCTTCGGGCCTTGCGAAGCTCTGTGTACTGCGAGCGCTGCTACTCGGAGCTGAGAAGGACCGTGGTGCTAGCGGCGAATTCGGAGAGCTCTTCGCTGCACTGCGCCGCTCGCAAGCGCCTTCGTTCTTCGCCTTCTGCCGTCCGGCGAAGGCTGAACTCCAGCGGTCAGTTGCAGCTCTGCCCAACAGCGTGTTCTCGGTTCTGCGGGCAAGCACGCCCTCTTGCCTTGGCCCCGAGAGCAAAGTCCCGAGCGAGCACTCGACTCAGTGCAATGCACCCGGAAGGACGCTCTCGCTCGCCTTTCAAGGAGCGATTCCTAACAGCAGAAGCAGCAGAGGCACAAACTGCACGACGAGAGGGGACAACGTAGAACACGTCTCTGTCCTGGCACATTTGCGTGTGCGATACTTCCCTCCGGCTCTTCGGGCCTTGCGAAGCTCTGTGTACTGCGAGCGCTGCTACTCGCAGCTGAGAAGGACCGTGGAGCTAGCGGCGAATTCGTAGAGCTCTTCGCTGCACTGCGCCGCTCGCAAGCGGCTTCGTTCTTCGCCTTCTGCCGTCCGGCGAGAGCTGAACTCCAGCGGTCAGTTGCAGCTCTGCCCAACAGCGTGTTCTCGGTTCTGCGGGCAAGCACGCCCTCTTGCCTTGGCCCCGAGAGCAAAGTCCCGAGCGAGCACTCGACTCAGTGCAATGCACCCGGAAGGACGCTCTCGCTCGCCTTTCAAGGAGCGATTCCTAACAGCAGAAGCAGCAGAGGCACAAACTGCACGACGAGAAGGGACAACGTAGAACACGTCTCTGTCCTGGCACATTTTCGTGTGCGATACTTCCCTCCGGATCTTCGGGCCTTGCGAAGCTCTGTGTACTGCGAGCGCTGCTACTCGCAGCTGAGAAGGACCGTGGAGCTAGCGGCGAATTCGGAGAGCTCTTCGCTGCACTGCGCCGCTCGCAAGCGCCTTCGTTCTTCGCCTTCTGCCGTCCGGCGAAGGCTGAACTCCAGCGGTCAGTTGCAGCTCTGCCCAACAGCGTGTTCTCGGTTCTGCGGGCAAGCACGCCCTCTTGCCTTGGCCCCGAGAGCAAAGTCCCGAGCGAGCACTCGACTCAGTGCAATGCACCCGGAAGGACGCTCTCGCTCGCCTTTCAAGGAGCGATTCCTAACAGCAGAAGCAGCAGAGGCACAAACTGCACGACGAGAGGGGACAACGTAGAACACGTCTCTGTCCTGGCACATTTGCGTGCGCGATACTTCCCTCCGGCTCTTCGGGCCTTGCGAAGCTCTGTGTACTGCGAGCGCTGCTACTCGCAGCTGAGAAGGACCGTGGAGCTAGCGGCGAATTCGTAGAGCTCTTCGCTGCACTGCGCCGCTCGCAAGCGGCTTCGTTCTTCGCCTTCTGCCGTCCGGCGAGAGCTGAACTCCAGCGGTCAGTTGCAGCTCTGCCCAACAGCGTGTTCTCGGTTCTGCGGGCAAGCACGCCCTCTTGCCTTGGCCCCGAGAGCAAAGTCCCGAGCGAGCACTCGACTCAGTGCAATGCACCCGGAAGGACGCTCTCGCTCGCCTTTCAAGGAGCGATTCCTAACAGCAGAAGCAGCAGAGGCACAAACTGCACGACGAGAGGGGACAACGTAGAACACGTCTCTGTCCTGGCACATTTGCGTGCGCGATACTTCCCTCCGGCTCTTCGGGCCTTGCGAAGCTCTGTGTACTGCGAGCGCTGCTACTCGCAGCTGAGAAGGACCGTGGAGCTAGCGGCGAATTCGTAGAGCTCTTCGCTGCACTGCGCCGCTCGCAAGCGGCTTCGTTCTTCGCCTTCTGCCGTCCGGCGAGAGCTGAACTCCAGCGGTCAGTTGCAGCTCTGCCCAACAGCGTGTTCTCGGTTCTGCGGGCAAGCACGCCCTCTTGCCTTGGCCCCGAGAGCAAAGTCCCGAGCGAGCACTCGACTCAGTGCAATGCACCCGGAAGGACGCTCTCGCTCGCCTTTCAAGGAGCGATTCCTAACAGCAGAAGCAGCAGAGGCACAAACTGCACGACGAGAGGGGACAACGTAGAACACGTCTCTGTCCTGGCACATTTTCGTGTGCGATACTTCCCTCCGGCTCTTCGGGCCTTGCGAAGCTCTGTGTACTGCGAGCGCTGCTACTCGCAGCTGAGAAGGACCGTGGAGCTAGCGGCGAATTCGGAGAGCTCTTCGCTGCACTGCGCCGCTCGCAAGCGGCTTCGTTCTTCGCCTTCTGCCGTCCGGCGAAGGCTGAACTCCAGCGGTCAGTTGCAGCTCTGCCCAACAGCGTGTTCTCGGTTCTGCGGGCAAGCACGCCCTCTTGCCTTGGCCCCGAGAGCAAAGTCCCGAGCGAGCACTCGACTCAGTGCAATGCACCCGGAAGGACGCTCTCGCTCGCCTTTCAAGGAGCGATTCCTAACAGCAGAAGCAGCAGAGGCACAAACTGCACGACGAGAAGGGACAACGTAGAACACGTCTCTGTCCTGGCACATTTGCGTGTGCGATACTTCCCTCCGGCTCTTCGGGCCTTGCGAAGCTCTGTGTACTGCGAGCGCTGCTACTCGCAGCTGAGAAGGACCGTGGAGCTAGCGGCGAATTCGTAGAGCTCTTCGCTGCACTGCGCCGCTCGCAAGCGGCTTCGTTCTTCGCCTTCTGCCGTCCGGCGAGAGCTGAACTCCAGCGGTCAGTTGCAGCTCTGCCCAACAGCGTGTTCTCGGTTCTGCGTGCAAGCACGCCCTCTTGCCTTGGCCCCGAGAGCAAAGTCCCGAGCGAGCACTCGACTCAGTGCAATGCACCCGGAAGGACGCTCTCGCTCGCCTTTCAAGGAGCGATTCCTAACAGCAGAAGCAGCAGAGGCACAAACTGCACGACGAGAAGGGACAACGTAGAACACGTCTCTGTCCTGGCACATTTTCGTGTGCGATACTTCCCTCCGGATCTTCGGGCCTTGCGAAGCTCTGTGTACTGCGAGCGCTGCTACTCGCAGCTGAGAAGGACCGTGGAGCTAGCGGCGAATTCGGAGAGCTCTTCGCTGCACTGCGCCGCTCGCAAGCGGCTTCGTTCTTCGCCTTCTGCCGTCCGGCGAAGGCTGAACTCCAGCGGTCAGTTGCAGCTCTGCCCAACAGCGTGTTCTCGGTTCTGCGGGCAAGCACGCCC
Source organism: Sturnus vulgaris (assembly GCF_052056855.1). Lineage (NCBI taxonomy): Eukaryota > Metazoa > Chordata > Aves > Passeriformes > Sturnidae > Sturnus > Sturnus vulgaris. The sequence goes on from NW_028276306.1 coordinate 9,187, forward strand.
TCTTGCCTTGGCCGCGAGAGCAAAGTCCCGAGCGAGCACTCGACTCAGTGCAATGCACCCGGAAGGACGCTCTCGCTCGCCTTTCAAGGAGCGATTCCTAACAGCAGAAGCAGCAGAGGCACAAACTGCACGACGAGAGGGGACAACGTAGAACACGTCTCTGTCCTGGCACATTTGCGTGTGCGATACTTCCCTCCGGCTCTTCGGGCCTTGCGAAGCTCTGTGTACTGCGAGCGCTGCTACTCGCAGCTGAGAAGGACCGTGGAGCTAGCGGCGAATTCGGAGAGCTCTTCGCTGCACTGCGCCGCTCGCAAGCGCCTTCGTTCTTCGCCTTCTGCCGTCCGGCGAGAGCTGAACTCCAGCGGTCAGTTGCAGCTCTGCCCAACAGCGTGTTCTCGGTTCTGCGGGCAAGCACGCCCTCTTGCCTTGGCCCCGAGAGCAAAGTCCCGAGCGAGCACTCGACTCAGTGCAATGCACCCGGAAGGACGCTCTCGCTCGCCTTTCAAGGAGCGATTCCTAACAGCAGAAGCAGCAGAGGCACAAACTGCACGACGAGAGGGGACAACGTAGAACACGTCTCTGTCCTGGCACATTTGCGTGTGCGATACTTCCCTCCGGCTCTTCGGGCCTTGCGAAGCTCTGTGTACTGCGAGCGCTGCTACTCGCAGCTGAGAAGGACCGTGGAGCTAGCGGCGAATTCGGAGAGCTCTTCGCTGCACTGCGCCGCTCGCAAGCGCCTTCGTTCTTCGCCTTCTGCCGTCCGGCGAGAGCTGAACTCCAGCGGTCAGTTGCAGCTCTGCCCAACAGCGTGTTCTCGGTTCTGCGGGCAAGCACGCCCTCTTGCCTTGGCCGCGAGAGCAAAGTCCCGAGCGAGCACTCGACTCAGTGCAATGCACCCGGAAGGACGCTCTCGCTCGCCTTTCAAGGAGCGATTCCTAACAGCAGAAGCAGCAGAGGCACAAACTGCACGACGAGAGGGGACAACGTAGAACACGTCTCTGTCCTGGCACATTTTCGTGCGCGATACTTCCCTCCGGCTCTTCGGGCCTTGCGAAGCTCTGTGTACTGCGAGCGCTGCTACTCGCAGCTGAGAAGGACCGTGGAGCTAGCGGCGAATTCGGAGAGCTCTTCGCTGCACTGCGCCGCTCGCAAGCGCCTTCGTTCTTCGCCTTCTGCCGTCCGGCGAGAGCTGAACTCCAGCGGTCAGTTGCAGCTCTGCCCAACAGCGTGTTCTCGGTTCTGCGGGCAAGCACGCCCTCTTGCCTTGGCCGCGAGAGCAAAGTCCCGAGCGAGCACTCGACTCAGTGCAATGCACCCGGAAGGACGCTCTCGCTCGCCTTTCAAGGAGCGATTCCTAACAGCAGAAGCAGCAGAGGCACAAACTGCACGACGAGAGGGGACAACGTAGAACACGTCTCTGTCCTGGCACATTTGCGTGTGCGATACTTCCCTCCGGCTCTTCGGGCCTTGCGAAGCTCTGTGTACTGCGAGCGCTGCTACTCGCAGCTGAGAAGGACCGTGGAGCTAGCGGCGAATTCGGAGAGCTCTTCGCTGCACTGCGCCGCTCGCAAGCGCCTTCGTTCTTCGCCTTCTGCCGTCCGGCGAGAGCTGAACTCCAGCGGTCAGTTGCAGCTCTGCCCAACAGCGTGTTCTCGGTTCTGCGGGCAAGCACGCCCTCTTGCCTTGGCCCCGAGAGCAAAGTCCCGAGCGAGCACTCGACTCAGTGCAATGCACCCGGAAGGACGCTCTCGCTCGCCTTTCAAGGAGCGATTCCTAACAGCAGAAGCAGCAGAGGCACAAACTGCACGACGAGAGGGGACAACGTAGAACACGTCTCTGTCCTGGCACATTTTCGTGTGCGATACTTCCCTCCGGCTCTTCGGGCCATGCGAAGCTCTGTGTACTGCGAGCGCTGCGACTCGCAGCTGAGAAGGACCGTGGAGCTAGCGGCGAATTCGGAGAGCTCTTCGCTGCACTGCGCCGCTCGCAAGCGGCTTCGTTCTTCGCCTTCTGCCGTCCGGCGAGAGCTGAACTCCAGCGGTCAGTTGCAGCTCTGCCCAACAGCGTGTTCTCGGTTCTGCGGGCAAGCACGCCCTCTTGCCTTGGCCCCGAGAGCAAAGTCCCGAGCGAGCACTCGACTCAGTGCAATGCACCCGGAAGGACGCTCTCGCTCGCCTTTCAAGGAGCGATTCCTAACAGCAGAAGCAGCAGAGGCACAAACTGCACGACGAGAAGGGACAACGTAGAACACGTCTCTGTCCTGGCACATTTTCGTGTGCGATACTTCCCTCCGGATCTTCGGGCCTTGCGAAGCTCTGTGTACTGCGAGCGCTGCTACTCGCAGCTGAGAAGGACCGTGGAGCTAGCGGCGAATTCGGAGAGCTCTTCGCTGCACTGCGCCGCTCGCAAGCGGCTTCGTTCTTCGCCTTCTGCCGTCCGGCGAAGGCTGAACTCCAGCGGTCAGTTGCAGCTCTGCCCAACAGCGTGTTCTCGGTTCTGCGGGCAAGCACGCCCTCTTGCCTTGGCCGCGAGAGCAAAGTCCCGAGCGAGCACTCGACTCAGTGCAATGCACCCGGAAGGACGCTCTCGCTCGCCTTTCAAGGAGCGATTCCTAACAGCAGAAGCAGCAGAGGCACAAACTGCACGACGAGAAGGGACAACGTACAACACGTCTCTGTCCTGGCACATTTGCGTGTGCGATACTTCCCTCCGGATCTTCGGGCCTTGCGAAGCTCTGTGTACTGCGAGCGCTGCTACTCGCAGCTGAGAAGGACCGTGGAGCTAGCGGCGAATTCGGAGAGCTCTTCGCTGCACTGCGCCGCTCGCAAGCGGCTTCGTTCTTCGCCTTCTGCCGTCCGGCGAAGGCTGAACTCCAGCGGTCAGTTGCAGCTCTGCCCAACAGCGTGTTCTCGGTTCTGCGGGCAAGCACGCCCTCTTGCCTTGGCCGCGAGAGCAAAGTCCCTAGCGAGCACTCGACTCAGTGCAATGCACCCGGAAGGACGCTCTCGCTCGCCTTTCAAGGAGCGATTCCTAACAGCAGAAGCAGCAGAGGCACAAACTGCACGACGAGAGGGGACAACGTAGAACACGTCTCTGTCCTGGCACATTTGCGTGTGCGATACTTCCCTCCGGCTCTTCGGGCCTTGCGAAGCTCTGTGTACTGCGAGCGCTGCTACTCGCAGCTGAGAAGGACCGTGGAGCTAGCGGCGAATTCGGAGAGCTCTTCGCTGCACTGCGCCGCTCGCAAGCGGCTTCGTTCTTCGCCTTCTGCCGTCCGGCGAGAGCTGAACTCCAGCGGTCAGTTGCAGCTCTGCCCAACAGCGTGTTCTCGGTTCTGCGGGCAAGCACGCCCTCTTGCCTTGGCCCCGAGAGCAAAGTCCCGAGCGAGCACTCGACTCAGTGAAATGCACCCGGAAGGACGCTCTCGCTCGCCTTTCAAGGAGCGATTCCTAACAGCAGAAGCAGCAGAGGCACAAACTGCACGACGAGAGGGGACAACGTAGAACACGTCTCTGTCCTGGCACATTTGCGTGTGCGATACTTCCCTCCGGCTCTTCGGGCCATGCGAAGCTCTGTGTACTGCGAGCGCTGCGACTCGCAGCTGAGAAGGACCGTGGAGCTAGCGGCGAATTCGGAGAGCTCTTCGCTGCACTGCGCCGCTCGCAAGCGGCTTCGTTCTTCGCCTTCTGCCGTCCGGCGAGAGCTGAACTCCAGCGGTCAGTTGCAGCTCTGCCCAACAGCGTGTTCTCGGTTCTGCGGGCAAGCACGCCCTCTTGCCTTGGCCGCGAGAGCAAAGTCCCGAGCGAGCACTCGACTCAGTGCAATGCACCCGGAAGGACGCTCTCGCTCGCCTTTCAAGGAGCGATTCCTAACAGCAGAAGCAGCAGAGGCACAAACTGCACGACGAGAAGGGACAACGTAGAACACGTCTCTGTCCTGGCACATTTTCGTGCGCGATACTTCCCTCCGGCTCTTCGGGCCTTGCGAAGCTCTGTGTACTGCGAGCGCTGCTACTCGCAGCTGAGAAGGACCGTGGAGCTAGCGGCGAATTCGGAGAGCTCTTCGCTGCACTGCGCCGCTCGCAAGCGCCTTCGTTCTTCGCCTTCTGCCGTCCGGCGAGAGCTGAACTCCAGCGGTCAGTTGCAGCTCTGCCCAACAGCGTGTTCTCGGTTCTGCGGGCAAGCACGCCCTCTTGCCTTGGCCGCGAGAGCAAAGTCCCGAGCGAGCACTCGACTCAGTGCAATGCACCCGGAAGGACGCTCTCGCTCGCCTTTCAAGGAGCGATTCCTAACAGCAGAAGCAGCAGAGGCACAAACTGCACGACGAGAGGGGACAACGTAGATCACGTCTCTGTCCTGGCACATTTTCGTGTGCGATACTTCCCTCCGGCTCTTCGGGTCTTGCGAAGCTCTGTGTACTGCGAGCGCTGCTACTCGCAGCTGAGAAGGACCGTGGAGCTAGCGGCGAATTCGGAGAGCTCTTCGCTGCACTGCGCCGCTCGCAAGCGCCTTCGTTCTTCGCCTTCTGCCGTCCGGCGAAGGCTGAACTCCAGCGGTCAGTTGCAGCTCTGCCCAACAGCGTGTTCTCGGTTCTGCGGGCAAGCACGCCCTCTTGCCTTGGCCCCGAGAGCAAAGTCCCGAGCGAGCACTCGACTCAGTGCAATGCACCCGGAAGGACGCTCTCGCTCGCCTTTCAAGGAGCGATTCCTAACAGCAGAAGCAGCAGAGGCACAAACTGCACGACGAGAGGGGACAACGTAGATCACGTCTCTGTCCTGGCACATTTGCGTGTGCGATACTTCCCTCCGGCTCTTCGGGCCTTGCGAAGCTCTGTGTACTGCGAGCGCTGCTACTCGCAGCTGAGAAGGACCGTGGAGCTAGCGGCGAATTCGGAGAGCTCTTCGCTGCACTGCGCCGCTCGCAAGCGCCTTCGTTCTTCGCCTTCTGCCGTCCGGCGAGAGCTGAACTCCAGCGGTCAGTTGCAGCTCTGCCCAACAGCGTGTTCTCGGTTCTGCGGGCAAGCACGCCCTCTTGCCTTGGCCCCGAGAGCAAAGTCCCGAGCGAGCACTCGACTCAGTGCAATGCACCCGGAAGGACGCTCTCGCTCGCCTTTCAAGGAGCGATTCCTAACAGCAGAAGCAGCAGAGGCACAAACTGCACGACGAGAAGGGACAACGTAGAACACGTCTCTGTCCTGGCACATTTTCGTGTGCGATACTTCCCTCCGGATCTTCGGGCCTTGCGAAGCTCTGTGTACTGCGAGCGCTGCTACTCGCAGCTGAGAAGGACCGTGGAGCTAGCGGCGAATTCGGAGAGCTCTTCGCTGCACTGCGCCGCTCGCAAGCGGCTTCGTTCTTCGCCTTCTGCCGTCCGGCGAAGGCTGAACTCCAGCGGTCAGTTGCAGCTCTGCCCAACAGCGTGTTCTCGGTTCTGCGGGCAAGCACGCCCTCTTGCCTTGGCCGCGAGAGCAAAGTCCCGAGCGAGCACTCGACTCAGTGCAATGCACCCGGAAGGACGCTCTCGCTCGCCTTTCAAGGAGCGATTCCTAACAGCAGAAGCAGCAGAGGCACAAACTGCACGACGAGAGGGGACAACGTAGAACACGTCTCTGTCCTGGCACATTTTCGTGTGCGATACTTCCCTCCGGCTCTTCGGGCCTTGCGAAGCTCTGTGTACTGCGAGCGCTGCTACTCGCAGCTGAGAAGGACCGTGGAGCTAGCGGCGAATTCGGAGAGCTCTTCGCTGCACTGCGCCGCTCGCAAGCGGCTTCGTTCTTCGCCTTCTGCCGTCCGGCGAGAGCTGAACTCCAGCGGTCAGTTGCAGCTCTGCCCAACAGCGTGTTCTCGGTTCTGCGGGCAAGCACGCCCTCTTGCCTTGGCCCCGAGAGCAAAGTCCCGAGCGAGCACTCGACTCAGTGCAATGCACCCGGAAGGACGCTCTCGCTCGCCTTTCAAGGAGCGATTCCTAACAGCAGAAGCAGCAGAGGCACAAACTGCACGACGAGAGGGGACAACGTAGAACACGTCTCTGTCCTGGCACATTTGCGTGTGCGATACTTCCCTCCGGCTCTTCGGGCCTTGCGAAGCTCTGTGTACTGCGAGCGCTGCTACTCGCAGCTGAGAAGGACCGTGGAGCTAGCGGCGAATTCGGAGAGCTCTTCGCTGCACTGCGCCGCTCGCAAGCGGCTTCGTTCTTCGCCTTCTGCCGTCCGGCGAAGGCTGAACTCCAGCGGTCAGTTGCAGCTCTGCCCAACAGCGTGTTCTCGGTTCTGCGGGCAAGCACGCCCTCTTGCCTTGGCCCCGAGAGCAAAGTCCCGAGCGAGCACTCGACTCAGTGCAATGCACCCGGAAGGACGCTCTCGCTCGCCTTTCAAGGAGCGATTCCTAACAGCAGAAGCAGCAGAGGCACAAACTGCACGACGAGAAGGGACAACGTAGAACACGTCTCTGTCCTGGCACATTTTCGTGTGCGATACTTCCCTCCGGCTCTTCGGGCCTTGCGAAGCTCTGTGTACTGCGAGCGCTGCTACTCGGAGCTGAGAAGGACCGTGGTGCTAGCGGCGAATTCGGAGAGCTCTTCGCTGCACTGCGCCGCTCGCAAGCGCCTTCGTTCTTCGCCTTCTGCCGTCCGGCGAAGGCTGAACTCCAGCGGTCAGTTGCAGCTCTGCCCAACAGCGTGTTCTCGGTTCTGCGGGCAAGCACGCCCTCTTGCCTTGGCCCCGAGAGCAAAGTCCCGAGCGAGCACTCGACTCAGTGCAATGCACCCGGAAGGACGCTCTCGCTCGCCTTTCAAGGAGCGATTCCTAACAGCAGAAGCAGCAGAGGCACAAACTGCACGACGAGAGGGGACAACGTAGAACACGTCTCTGTCCTGGCACATTTGCGTGTGCGATACTTCCCTCCGGCTCTTCGGGCCTTGCGAAGCTCTGTGTACTGCGAGCGCTGCTACTCGCAGCTGAGAAGGACCGTGGAGCTAGCGGCGAATTCGTAGAGCTCTTCGCTGCACTGCGCCGCTCGCAAGCGGCTTCGTTCTTCGCCTTCTGCCGTCCGGCGAGAGCTGAACTCCAGCGGTCAGTTGCAGCTCTGCCCAACAGCGTGTTCTCGGTTCTGCGGGCAAGCACGCCCTCTTGCCTTGGCCCCGAGAGCAAAGTCCCGAGCGAGCACTCGACTCAGTGCAATGCACCCGGAAGGACGCTCTCGCTCGCCTTTCAAGGAGCGATTCCTAACAGCAGAAGCAGCAGAGGCACAAACTGCACGACGAGAAGGGACAACGTAGAACACGTCTCTGTCCTGGCACATTTTCGTGTGCGATACTTCCCTCCGGATCTTCGGGCCTTGCGAAGCTCTGTGTACTGCGAGCGCTGCTACTCGCAGCTGAGAAGGACCGTGGAGCTAGCGGCGAATTCGGAGAGCTCTTCGCTGCACTGCGCCGCTCGCAAGCGGCTTCGTTCTTCGCCTTCTGCCGTCCGGCGAAGGCTGAACTCCAGCGGTCAGTTGCAGCTCTGCCCAACAGCGTGTTCTCGGTTCTGCGGGCAAGCACGCCCTCTTGCCTTGGCCCCGAGAGCAAAGTCCCGAGCGAGCACTCGACTCAGTGCAATGCACCCGGAAGGACGCTCTCGCTCGCCTTTCAAGGAGCGATTCCTAACAGCAGAAGCAGCAGAAGCACAAACTGCACGACGAGAAGGGACAACGTAGAACACGTCTCTGTCCTGGCACATTTGCGTGTGCGATACTTCCCTCCGGATCTTCGGGCCTTGCGAAGCTCTGTGTACTGCGAGCGCTGCTACTCGCAGCTGAGAAGGACCGTGGAGCTAGCGGCGAATTCGGAGAGCTCTTCGCTGCACTGCGCCGCTCGCAAGCGGCTTCGTTCTTCGCCTTCTGCCGTCCGGCGAAGGCTGAACTCCAGCGGTCAGTTGCAGCTCTGCCCAACAGCGTGTTCTCGGTTCTGCGGGCAAGCACGCCCTCTTGCCTTGGCCGCGAGAGCAAAGTCCCTAGCGAGCACTCGACTCAGTGCAATGCACCCGGAAGGACGCTCTCGCTCGCCTTTCAAGGAGCGATTCCTAACAGCAGAAGCAGCAGAGGCACAAACTGCACGACGAGAGGGGACAACGTAGAACACGTCTCTGTCCTGGCACATTTGCGTGTGCGATACTTCCCTCCGGCTCTTCGGGCCTTGCGAAGCTCTGTGTACTGCGAGCGCTGCTACTCGCAGCTGAGAAGGACCGTGGAGCTAGCGGCGAATTCGGAGAGCTCTTCGCTGCACTGCGCCGCTCGCAAGCGGCTTCGTTCTTCGCCTTCTGCCGTCCGGCGAGAGCTGAACTCCAGCGGTCAGTTGCAGCTCTGCCCAACAGCGTGTTCTCGGTTCTGCGGGCAAGCACGCCCTCTTGCCTTGGCCCCGAGAGCAAAGTCCCGAGCGAGCACTCGACTCAGTGAAATGCACCCGGAAGGACGCTCTCGCTCGCCTTTCAAGGAGCGATTCCTAACAGCAGAAGCAGCAGAGGCACAAACTGCACGACGAGAGGGGACAACGTAGAACACGTCTCTGTCCTGGCACATTTGCGTGTGCGATACTTCCCTCCGGCTCTTCGGGCCATGCGAAGCTCTGTGTACTGCGAGCGCTGCGACTCGCAGCTGAGAAGGACCGTGGAGCTAGCGGCGAATTCGGAGAGCTCTTCGCTGCACTGCGCCGCTCGCAAGCGGCTTCGTTCTTCGCCTTCTGCCGTCCGGCGAGAGCTGAACTCCAGCGGTCAGTTGCAGCTCTGCCCAACAGCGTGTTCTCGGTTCTGCGGGCAAGCACGCCCTCTTGCCTTGGCCGCGAGAGCAAAGTCCCGAGCGAGCACTCGACTCAGTGCAATGCACCCGGAAGGACGCTCTCGCTCGCCTTTCAAGGAGCGATTCCTAACAGCAGAAGCAGCAGAGGCACAAACTGCACGACGAGAGGGGACAACGTAGAACACGTCTCTGTCCTGGCACATTTTCGTGTGCGATACTTCCCTCCGGATCTTCGGGTCTTGCGAAGCTCTGTGTACTGCGAGCGCTGCTACTCGCAGCTGAGAAGGACCGTGGAGCTAGCGGCGAATTCGGAGAGCTCTTCGCTGCACTGCGCCGCTCGCAAGCGGCTTCGTTCTTCGCCTTCTGCCGTCCGGCGAAGGCTGAACTCCAGCGGTCAGTTGCAGCTCTGCCCAACAGCGTGTTCTCGGTTCTGCGGGCAAGCACGCCCTCTTGCCTTGGCCCCGAGAGCAAAGTCCCGAGCGAGCACTCGACTCAGTGCAATGCACCCGGAAGGACGCTCTCGCTCGCCTTTCAAGGAGCGATTCCTAACAGCAGAAGCAGCAGAGGCACAAACTGCACGACGAGAGGGGACAACGTAGAACACGTCTCTGTCCTGGCACATTTGCGTGCGCGATACTTCCCTCCGGCTCTTCGGGCCTTGCGAAGCTCTGTGTACTGCGAGCGCTGCTACTCGCAGCTGAGAAGGACCGTGGAGCTAGCGGCGAATTCGGAGAGCTCTTCGCTGCACTGCGCCGCTCGCAAGCGCCTTCGTTCTTCGCCTTCTGCCGTCCGGCGAAGGCTGAACTCCAGCGGTCAGTTGCAGCTCTGCCCAACAGCGTGTTCTCGGTTCTGCGGGCAAGCACGCCCTCTTGCCTTGGCCCCGAGAGCAAAGTCCCGAGCGAGCACTCGACTCAGTGCAATGCACCCGGAAGGACGCTCTCGCTCGCCTTTCAAGGAGCGATTCCTAACAGCAGAAGCAGCAGAGGCACAAACTGCACGACGAGAGGGGACAACGTAGAACACGTCTCTGTCCTGGCACATTTGCGTGCGCGATACTTCCCTCCGGCTCTTCGGGCCTTGCGAAGCTCTGTGTACTGCGAGCGCTGCTACTCGCAGCTGAGAAGGACCGTGGAGCTAGCGGCGAATTCGTAGAGCTCTTCGCTGCACTGCGCCGCTCGCAAGCGGCTTCGTTCTTCGCCTTCTGCCGTCCGGCGAGAGCTGAACTCCAGCGGTCAGTTGCAGCTCTGCCCAACAGCGTGTTCTCGGTTCTGCGGGCAAGCACGCCCTCTTGCCTTGGCCCCGAGAGCAAAGTCCCGAGCGAGCACTCGACTCAGTGCAATGCACCCGGAAGGACGCTCTCGCTCGCCTTTCAAGGAGCGATTCCTAACAGCAGAAGCAGCAGAGGCACAAACTGCACGACGAGAGGGGACAACGTAGAACACGTCTCTGTCCTGGCACATTTGCGTGCGCGATACTTCCCTCCGGCTCTTCGGGCCTTGCGAAGCTCTGTGTACTGCGAGCGCTGCTACTCGCAGCTGAGAAGGACCGTGGAGCTAGCGGCGAATTCGTAGAGCTCTTCGCTGCACTGCGCCGCTCGCAAGCGGCTTCGTTCTTCGCCTTCTGCCGTCCGGCGAGAGCTGAACTCCAGCGGTCAGTTGCAGCTCTGCCCAACAGCGTGTTCTCGGTTCTGCGGGCAAGCACGCCCTCTTGCCTTGGCCCCGAGAGCAAAGTCCCGAGCGAGCACTCGACTCAGTGCAATGCACCCGGAAGGACGCTCTCGCTCGCCTTTCAAGGAGCGATTCCTAACAGCAGAAGCAGCAGAGGCACAAACTGCACGACGAGAGGGGACAACGTAGAACACGTCTCTGTCCTGGCACATTTTCGTGTGCGATACTTCCCTCCGGCTCTTCGGGCCTTGCGAAGCTCTGTGTACTGCGAGCGCTGCTACTCGCAGCTGAGAAGGACCGTGGAGCTAGCGGCGAATTCGGAGAGCTCTTCGCTGCACTGCGCCGCTCGCAAGCGGCTTCGTTCTTCGCCTTCTGCCGTCCGGCGAAGGCTGAACTCCAGCGGTCAGTTGCAGCTCTGCCCAACAGCGTGTTCTCGGTTCTGCGGGCAAGCACGCCCTCTTGCCTTGGCCCCGAGAGCAAAGTCCCGAGCGAGCACTCGACTCAGTGCAATGCACCCGGAAGGACGCTCTCGCTCGCCTTTCAAGGAGCGATTCCTAACAGCAGAAGCAGCAGAGGCACAAACTGCACGACGAGAAGGGACAACGTAGAACACGTCTCTGTCCTGGCACATTTGCGTGTGCGATACTTCCCTCCGGCTCTTCGGGCCTTGCGAAGCTCTGTGTACTGCGAGCGCTGCTACTCGCAGCTGAGAAGGACCGTGGAGCTAGCGGCGAATTCGTAGAGCTCTTCGCTGCACTGCGCCGCTCGCAAGCGGCTTCGTTCTTCGCCTTCTGCCGTCCGGCGAGAGCTGAACTCCAGCGGTCAGTTGCAGCTCTGCCCAACAGCGTGTTCTCGGTTCTGCGTGCAAGCACGCCCTCTTGCCTTGGCCCCGAGAGCAAAGTCCCGAGCGAGCACTCGACTCAGTGCAATGCACCCGGAAGGACGCTCTCGCTCGCCTTTCAAGGAGCGATTCCTAACAGCAGAAGCAGCAGAGGCACAAACTGCACGACGAGAAGGGACAACGTAGAACACGTCTCTGTCCTGGCACATTTTCGTGTGCGATACTTCCCTCCGGATCTTCGGGCCTTGCGAAGCTCTGTGTACTGCGAGCGCTGCTACTCGCAGCTGAGAAGGACCGTGGAGCTAGCGGCGAATTCGGAGAGCTCTTCGCTGCACTGCGCCGCTCGCAAGCGGCTTCGTTCTTCGCCTTCTGCCGTCCGGCGAAGGCTGAACTCCAGCGGTCAGTTGCAGCTCTGCCCAACAGCGTGTTCTCGGTTCTGCGGGCAAGCACGCCCTCTTGCCTTGGCCGCGAGAGCAAAGTCCCGAGCGAGCACTCGACTCAGTGCAATGCACCCGGAAGGACGCTCTCGCTCGCCTTTCAAGGAGCGATTCCTAACAGCAGAAGCAGCAGAGGCACAAACTGCACGACGAGAGGGGACAACGTAGAACACGTCTCTGTCCTGGCACATTTGCGTGTGCGATACTTCCCTCCGGCTCTTCGGGCCTTGCGAAGCTCTGTGTACTGCGAGCGCTGCTACTCGCAGCTGAGAAGGACCGTGGAGCTAGCGGCGAATTCGGAGAGCTCTTCGCTGCACTGCGCCGCTCGCAAGCGCCTTCGTTCTTCGCCTTCTGCCGTCCGGCGAGAGCTGAACTCCAGCGGTCAGTTGCAGCTCTGCCCAACAGCGTGTTCTCGGTTCTGCGGGCAAGCACGCCCTCTTGCCTTGGCCCCGAGAGCAAAGTCCCGAGCGAGCACTCGACTCAGTGCAATGCACCCGGAAGGACGCTCTCGCTCGCCTTTCAAGGAGCGATTCCTAACAGCAGAAGCAGCAGAGGCACAAACTGCACGACGAGAGGGGACAACGTAGAACACGTCTCTGTCCTGGCACATTTGCGTGTGCGATACTTCCCTCCGGCTCTTCGGGCCTTGCGAAGCTCTGTGTACTGCGAGCGCTGCTACTCGCAGCTGAGAAGGACCGTGGAGCTAGCGGCGAATTCGGAGAGCTCTTCGCTGCACTGCGCCGCTCGCAAGCGCCTCGTTCTTCGCCTTCTGCCGTCCGGCGAGAGCTGAACTCCAGCGGTCAGTTGCAGCTCTGCCCAACAGCGTGTTCTCGGTTCTGCGGGCAAGCACGCCCTCTTGCCTTGGCCGCGAGAGCAAAGTCCCGAGCGAGCACTCGACTCAGTGCAATGCACCCGGAAGGACGCTCTCGCTCGCCTTTCAAGGAGCGATTCCTAACAGCAGAAGCAGCAGAGGCACAAACTGCACGACGAGAGGGGACAACGTAGAACACGTCTCTGTCCTGGCACATTTTCGTGCGCGATACTTCCCTCCGGCTCTTCGGGCCTTGCGAAGCTCTGTGTACTGCGAGCGCTGCTACTCGCAGCTGAGAAGGACCGTGGAGCTAGCGGCGAATTCGGAGAGCTCTTCGCTGCACTGCGCCGCTCGCAAGCGCCTTCGTTCTTCGCCTTCTGCGTCCGGCGAGAGCTGAACTCCAGCGGTCAGTTGCAGCTCTGCCCAACAGCGTGTTCTCGGTTCTGCGGGCAAGCACGCCCTCTTGCCTTGGCCGCGAGAGCAAAGTCCCGAGCGAGCACTCGACTCAGTGCAATGCACCCGGAAGGACGCTCTCGCTCGCCTTTCAAGGAGCGATTCCTAACAGCAGAAGCAGCAGAGGCACAAACTGCACGACGAGAAGGGACAACGTAGAACACGTCTCTGTCCTGGCACATTTTCGTGCGCGATACTTCCCTCCGGCTCTTCGGGCCTTGCGAAGCTCTGTGTACTGCGAGCGCTGCTACTCGCAGCTGAGAAGGACCGTGGAGCTAGCGGCGAATTCGGAGAGCTCTTCGCTGCACTGCGCCGCTCGCAAGCGCCTTCGTTCTTCGCCTTCTGCCGTCCGGCGAGAGCTGAACTCCAGCGGTCAGTTGCAGCTCTGCCCAACAGCGTGTTCTCGGTTCTGCGGGCAAGCACGCCCTCTTGCCTTGGCCCCGAGAGCAAAGTCCCGAGCGAGCACTCGACTCAGTGCAATGCACCCGGAAGGACGCTCTCGCTCGCCTTTCAAGGAGCGATTCCTAACAGCAGAAGCAGCAGAGGCACAAACTGCACGACGAGAGGGGACAACGTAGAACACGTCCTCTGTCCTGGCACATTTGCGTGTGCGATACTTCCCTCCGGCTCTTCGGGCCTTGCGAAGCTCTGTGTACTGCGAGCGCTGCTACTCGCAGCTGAGAAGGACCGTGGAGCTAGCGGCGAATTCGGAGAGCTCTTCGCTGCACTGCGCCGCTCGCAAGCGCCTTCGTTCTTCGCCTTCTGCCGTCCGGCGAGAGCTGAACTCCAGCGGTCAGTTGCAGCTCTGCCCAACAGCGTGTTCTCGGTTCTGCGGGCAAGCACGCCCTCTTGCCTTGGCCCCGAGAGCAAAGTCCCGAGCGAGCACTCGACTCAGTGCAATGCACCCGGAAGGACGCTCTCGCTCGCCTTTCAAGGAGCGATTCCTAACAGCAGAAGCAGCAGAGGCACAAACTGCACGACGAGAGGGGACAACGTAGAACACGTCTCTGTCCTGGCACATTTTCGTGTGCGATACTTCCCTCCGGCTCTTCGGGCCATGCGAAGCTCTGTGTACTGCGAGCGCTGCTACTCGCAGCTGAGAAGGGACCGTGGAGCTAGCGGCGAATTCGGAGAGCTCTTCGCTGCACTGCGCCGCTCGCAAGCGGCTTCGTTCTTCGCCTTCTGCCGTCCGGCGAGAGCTGAACTCCAGCGGTCAGTTGCAGCTCTGCCCAACAGCGTGTTCTCGGTTCTGCGGGCAAGCACGCCCTCTTGCCTTGGCCGCGAGAGCAAAGTCCCGAGCGAGCACTCGACTCAGTGCAATGCACCCGGAAGGACGCTCTCGCTCGCCTTTCAAGGAGCGATTCCTAACAGCAGAAGCAGCAGAGGCACAAACTGCACGACGAGAGGGGGACAACGTAGATCACGTCTCTGTCCTGGCACATTTTCGTGTGCGATACTTCCCTCCGCTCTTCGGGTCTTGCGAAGCTCTGTGTACTGCGAGCGCTGCTACTCGCAGCTGAGAAGGACCGTGGAGCTAGCGGCGAATTCGGAGAGCTCTTCGCTGCACTGCGCGCTCGCAAGCGCCTTCGTTCTTCGCCTTCTGCCGTCCGGCGAAGGCTGAACTCCAGCGGTCAGTTGCAGCCTCTGCCCAACAGCGTGTTCTCGGTTCTGCGGGCAAGCACGCCCTCTTGCCTTGGCCCCCGAGAGCAAAGTCCCGAGCGAGCACTCGACTCAGTGCAATGCACCCGGAAGGACGCTCTCGCTCGCCTTTCAAGGAGCGATTCCTAACAGCAGAAGCAGCAGAGGCACAAACTGCACGACGAGAGGGGACAACGTAGATCACGTCTCTGTCCTGGCACATTTGCGTGTGCGATACTTCCCTCCGGCTCTTCGGGCCTTGCGAAGCTCTTGTGTACTGCGAGCGCTGCTACTCGCAGCTGAGAAGGACCGTGGAGCTAGCGGGCGAATTCCGGAGAGCTCTTCGCTGCACTGCGCCGCTCGCAAGCGGCTTCGTTCTCGCCTTCTGCCGTCCGGCGAAGGCTGAACTCCCAGCGGA
>NW_028276307.1:0-23557 GCF_052056855.1 Sturnus vulgaris
TGGCTTTTAACAGGAGAAGGCTCCAGTGATGGGACAACTGCTATAAAAGGGAAGGGCAAGTCCACCTTGCCCACATCTCCAGCACCTCCAGCACCCCCTCTGGGCCTGCCACCTCCCATCATCTCCAGCAGATTCAATCCTGTACCACAGCATTCTCCCCTTGGTGCTCCCTATGGAGAACCCCATCCTCATGGATTTGCTCCATTCCAAACACATTCACTGGGAGATGCTCCTCAAACCTACCCTTAGAACATCATCATTAGATGAGAAGACTCAAATTTCCACAGAATCCCAGAGTGGATGGGCTTGGAAGAGACCTCAAAGCCCATCTTATCCCACCCCTGCCATGGGCAGAGACACCTTCCACTATCCCAGGCTGCTCCAAGCCCCATCCAACCTTGGACACTTGCAGGGATCCAGGGGCAGCCAGAGCTTCTCTGGGCACCCTGTGCCAGGGCCTGCCCACCCTCCCAGGGGAGAATTCCTTCCCAACATCTGTCCTGAACTTACTGTTTCAGTCTGCAGCCAATATATGCCTATTCAGCCATATATTTCGTAAAATTGTTCATATTCCTCAGTTTTGGGCATGTTTTTTAGAAGATGTCACAAACACTTTGACAAAGAATGAAAAAATAAAGGGCACAAATATTTCTTGATCTACAGATTGTGACTAAATCCATAATTGACTAAAATGTAGGGGTTTGCAACTAAAAAGGAATTAACGGCCTGTTATTGTTCTGTGTGTACTCTTGATTATGAGCTCTTATTAGCCAAGAGCTGATATGTTTAATAAACTCTGGGGGGATCAGACCTGGCAAGATCCCCCTTGAATTCCAGGACTGAGCTACCCATGGTAAATCTCCACAACCAGGGCTTCTGAAGGGAATTGTTTAGGACTTCCACTCTTCAAAGGAAGCTGTTTCCTACTGGTAGCTCAGTCCTAACAAGCTGATGAGTCCAAGTGCACAGGGATCCTTTGAAAACTGAATCTTCCTTCTACAGCAAAATACCCTGCTTATTGAAATTGTGACACTTTGCCTCCATAGGTCAATTATGTGGTGAACAGGAGGATGAAGTTATACTGAGCACAGTTACCTGATTTTAGCCTTTTCACTGTAGCTTTATAATACATAATCATCTAATTTTATGATATTTTAATTTAGGTATATAGGTTCATAATGAGAAGAAATTGCCCTACACTCCAGAAAAACTGGAAGGCACTTAGAGGATAGACATTCTTGTTTAAAGAACACAACTACCAACTTCTCTAGCAGGATTAACATTTTACGAACACTCACTGCTGCATTGCAAACATCACCTTGTGGACACGAGGAACCATTTTCGTAACCAAGGTCTCTGTGGCAAGCTGACAGCACATTGCTGAGGACGCTAATTACCCAAAGCCAGTGAAATGCTAAGGTGACACTTGTATTCATTCAGTTACAAAGCTACTGAAAACTTCTTCCTTCCCCCAAAAAGCAGGCCAAATCCCAGCATGACACTGGATACACAGCAAGCCCTTCTGCTGTCACAGTGCTCAAAGTGGGACTAATTTTTAGGGAAACGTAGAAAAGAAAATAAAAGTGCTGTCATTCTCTCACTCTCCAGATGTACCAGTGTGTGCAACCACCAGCAGCATTCATCCCAGGCCTCATCCTTTCCAAAATCCCCTTTTCCTGCTGACCACCACTGCGACACTTTCCCTTTCAACCAGGGAGGCGGAACCGGCCGCCTCTCCCGACCCCGGCTTCTGAAGGGAAGCAGGAATCTTTCAACTTGTTTAGCCTGCAATGAAGTAGGTTAAAACAATAGATGAGCTTCACCTCCCTTGTCTTTCACTCCTCAGCATCAACATAAGTGTCTTTCAGCAGCAACCCTTTCATGTCAGGGAGGCTGTGGCAGCCGAGGCTCGAGGATTCCCAACAAGTGACCTTTCTGCCTTGGTTGAAAGTCAGGCTCTGAAGATTCGGGCTGGTTTTATTAATTTCTGCCCTCCTGCTTCCCGGGTGCACAGCCCTCGGCCAGGAGTGAGCTTCCTGTGGATGCAGTGGAATTAGAGCCCAGGAGTGTTTTGACAGGGAGAGGTGATAAACTCACAGACGCTCGAACAAGGATCTGGCACTACCGACAACAGATATGGGCACACACTGCTGGGTTTTCTTTTTAAAGCTCTCTTAGAGGCAGGAAAAACACAGCTAGGTATTTTGCTCATTTTTAATGCCAACGACACCCTAAGACCTGCTTTGTTTTGGGAGGTATTTAAAGAAATTGCTTCCTAAAAAACAGCTAGAGCAGAGAACAGTTGGTCAGGGGAGGCTTACAACTCTTCCGAGATAATATACAAAACAAGGATACAAATACTTAACTAAACACACTACTAAAATCTCCCTGAAAACAAACTCATTAAACTCCAGGTATAGGAAGTTTTTTTGTTGTTGTTTTTAGTGTGTGTCTAGTATGAAATTCAGCAAAATGTTATTTGCTGGAATTCCTGAAATGTTTCATGTACTCTAAGACCACACAGACGACACCATGACCAACAAATTGTAGACAAAGAGAATTCAGCAGTAACCCTAAATGACTTACAAACCT
The DNA here is from genome assembly GCF_052056855.1 of Sturnus vulgaris. Classification (NCBI taxonomy): domain Eukaryota; kingdom Metazoa; phylum Chordata; class Aves; order Passeriformes; family Sturnidae; genus Sturnus; species Sturnus vulgaris. Next base: position 2,593 of record NW_028276307.1, read on the forward strand.
ATTTAAACCTCCCAACCTTCCTAGTAACCTGCTTACCCTGCCAACTCCTCTAGTTCCAAATAAATGCCTCTTTTCTTCATTCAGCATTGCACTCAACATGCCACTTTTGCATCCCTCTCTCTTTAAGCCCTGAATCTTTTTTAAAACTATGAACATTTACTTCCTAAAACTTCAGGCACTTAAAGAGACCAGAAATAGAAGCAAAACCTGCTGTCACTAAACCCTTTATCAGAAGATGCACAGAAATACTGCATGACAGGATGGGAACATGCTCCTCTTCTGTATGACTTGGGATTTTAAATTTTATATTTACGCATTTATTTTTAAGAGGGGAAAAGCTTAAGATACCTATTATCATTTTAAAGTGAGTATAACTGGGGAAAAAAAAAAAAAAGAAGCAAGCATGAAATTATTAAGGAATTTCTGTTTTCCCCTCCTGATTCATCCCCAGACTTCCTGTTGTTGTTGCACCCCAATACCATTACACAGCAGGCTGTGATTATTGATAGCGGATTTATAGGGACAGACTAAAATAATTAGGATGGCAAGATCACCAGGAATAACTATTGTGGCATTCCTACATGGGCAACACCTGTTTGCTATACAGTTAATTATCCTCTGATGGACACCAAACAGCTTTTACTTGAAGAAGTTTTGGTGGCAGCTTAGTTCTGGGCATCACTTCAAGCAACACAATCCAGCCAAGGACCTCAACATCCCATGGATTAAATTCCAAAGGTTACAAACTCTTTAATAGGTGAGTGGTTTTGCCCTTGCTGCAGCTGCAGGTCAAGATATTGCATTTCAGAGAAAAGGCAGTGACGACGCTGTGGCTTTTTGTGCTGGAAAGGTTTGTGAACATGCTGTCCTCTGACAATGTCAGAAGGTTTCTTCCAGACCATAAAAAGCCAAAAAAGGAAATTAAATATATATCTAAGAGCAGCAAGTAGAAATACCCTCCTTCATCATGGTGTATGATAAGTAAGTATCAGCATTAACAATATCAAGTCCATCTGTCAAAGGAAGAATCTGCTCTCCCACTTTTGTTCCTTGAGTTGTTTCCACCAAACTTCCAAAAATTACTTTTTTTTTTCACATGCTTAGAGAAATAGAATTTTAGTTCCGTGCGGCCACCACACTTCTTAAAGCTCTGCACCCAAGGAAATGTATGTTAAAATTGTGTGGAGGACACCACAATGTGGTGCCAAGAACTTTTAAACCACTTCAGGGTACGATGCCAACAGGTAAATCCCCAGGATGCTCAGGAAAGCTTAGGGTGCGAGGCTGCAGGGGAAATGCCCACAGGTTTTCCATGCATTTCAGTGACCCCCTGTCCTGCTTCTGATTTATCCACTTAAAAAAGCAAAATTTCAGGTGTTATACAGAGAACTGCATTTCTCTAATTCACCTTGTGATTCTGGTTCTGGGGTGGCTGAAAGGGACACAGGGAGACACCAGCTAAAAGTGTTGATGGTTTTTCTTACTGCCTAAAGAACAAGTGAAAAGTCTCACTAAACCTTATTCTTCGATCCACAGAAAATAAACATATATTTGAATTTTCCATTTTACTAGGGCTCATTTTCAACACTCAGTGACGCAAAACACGTGCTTTTAAAAGACAAGGGTTTTGTAAATACCTTTACCAGTTTACCCCAGGAAAAAAAAAGAAAAAAATAGGATGTCTCAGTAAGTTGGGGTTTATCCTTTAGCTAAAAGCCAGAAAGTGTAAACCTGGAGCTGGGTCTGGACTGCACAGAGCAGCAAAGAACCAGGAAAAGCAATTACTGCACAAGGGGCAGAGAACAAATACCTTTGTGTTAAGAAAACAGTTCTGAGAAGAAATATAAAAGGTCCTTCTTTGTCCTTCAAAACTTCTTTAGAAACAAATGATGAAGAGGAACATGGATTTCAGAGAGTTTTGAAAGTCTGCCTGAAGTTGCTGATCACATACCCTGCTCCTCAGGCGCTGCCCCCCAGCTCCACCTGCGCACATGGCCGTGGAGCTGGGGGGATTTTGCCCCAGGATGCTGAGAGAGATGAATTCTCTTTCCTGGGAGGGTGGGCAGGCCCTGGCACAGGGTGCCCAGAGAAGCTGTGGCTGCCCCTGGATCCCTGCCCATGACCCAGCCCAGGGGGTAGAATGGGATGGGCTGTAAGGACCCTTCCAACCCAGCCCATTCCATGACCATTCCATGGTCTCCCCCCAAGAGAAGGAGTGCATGCACCCATCCCACTAGGAAGTGCTTGTCCTGGCCCTACAGCACACAACAGTGCTGGCCCCACTGGCTGGATCCTCTGTTAATGAAAACTTGAGAGCAGGGATGATCCCAGTGCTGAAAGGCAGCTTGGGGCTTTCCTAAAACCCCGTGATGGATGGAGGGGAGGCAGGCTCAAGCTGGCACAGCCATGATGCTTTAAAACTAAGAAGAGTAAGAAAAATAAACACTGGGAAACATCCTTCTGTGAAGAGTATTTCCAAGAAAGCTTTTTAATTTTTCTGCTTGTTTTCCAGCTGTAAAGCCTTCCTATTATCCCTGGCTGTTCCAGGAAGTGCAGCAGCACAAGGGGACCTGAGCAGATGAGGCTCTGAGCAGCCATTCCTCTTTGAAACACAGCTCTGTCTAATCCTGCTCCGAGCAACTTCAGGCAGCATGGAGGGAAAAAAACTGCTGGTTGCTGGCACCTTGCCTAATGTAAGCACTCCTGCTGCTACCGTCAAAAACACTGAGGGATTTTTTTTCAGTGACAAGTTCTGCACAGAGAACTGAAAACTTCTGCCTGGGTCTCACCGCGCTTGGAAAAAATAAATCACAAGAATCTGATTTGCTGAAATAGGAACTGAATTTTAATTTTCGTTCAAGTGCAGCACAGATGCTTTAGCGTTTTTGTTGCTGTGAGCATTGTCTCAGAAAAGCTGCAGAAAGATAAACCAAGTGAGAAGAAAGAACCCATCCCAGAAAGAGAGGGCTGTGCATGTGCAGATAGTGTGGAGAGAGAAGAATCAGCATGACCTTTATGGAAAGGCATAAAAGGGATGAGCATCAGTCCTTGGAATTGGTGAACCACCCTGAGCTCAGTGTCCATCATCGTGATATCTGAATACTTGGGCAGAGGTCAGTGATCAAAGCAGGCACGTTCAAGGAGGGAAAAAAAGCCCTGCAAAGTGCAGTAAAAATGCTTGAGTTTGCTGAAGACCAGATTTAAACCTCACTGAACACCTCAGCTTTGGTGCAGAGGAAAATGAAGGAACCCAGAATTCCTGTTTGAAAGCTGACACTTGAAATGTGCATGGAGCCAAAGGAAGGTGACACAAAATCTAGAATTACGTACATCATTTAACTGTGATCCATTGTACCTTCCTGAGAACAGCGACTGCAGGAGGAGCCTCCTCCTCTGCACATGGAGCCCAGGGCTTCGGGAAGGAAGGATTCCAGGAAAGAAGGAAGGATTCCAGGAAGGAAGGAAGGAAAGGATTCCAGGAAGGAAGGAAGGAAGGAAGCAAGGAGGGAAGACATGGCTCTCCCACAGTTATCACCACAGGCTTCTGGGGCCCATTTGCAGAAAGTCACCATCTCAAACATTTTCATCTAAGTGTTTGCATCTCCCAGAACATCTTTGATGGCCTAATTTGGATTTGAGGTCTTCAAAAGTGCAGTAATCCTCTGAGGGTGCAAATCTACATTACAGTGGGGGAAGAAAAATCCACAAGGGAATCTTTTAGGCCACTGGACAGATTTGTAGCCAAGCGCTGGAGAAGAAGGGAATAACTGGAACTGAAAATTGCTTGGAAGTGCAAGACAGATGTGGTAATCATAGAATCATGGGATATCCAGAATTGCAAAGGACCCACAAGGATCACTGATCCAAGCCCTGGCTCTCCCAGCCCTTGCCCACCCCCGGCCCCCCCCCCCCCCAGGCCCCCCCCCCCCCCCCCCCTCCCCCCCCCCCCCCCCCCCCCCCCCCCCCCCCCCCCCCCCCCCCCCCCCCCCCCCCCCCGGATCACTGATCCAAGCCCTGGCCCTGCACGGACACCCCATCAATCCCACCCTGTGCATCCCTGAGAGCATTGTCCAAACACTCCTGGAGCTCTGGGGCTGTGCCCATTCCCTGGGGAGCCTGGGCAGTGCCCAGCACCCTCTGGGGGAAGAACCTCTCCCTGAGATCCAACCTAAACTCCTCTGACATTCAACTGCTTGCAGAAAATACCCAGAAGAGCCTGAACCTGGCTGGACTCAAGGATCTTCGAGGCCTTTTCCAACCTCAACCTCAGATTTGGTGATTCTGCCTTGCACCAACACAAGCACCAGCAAATCCAAAGGCTGCCAGGATTTGGAAAGAGCAGCACCCCCAGCCTTTCTGAGTCTTGCTAGGACGTCCTTAATGGGAATCTACAACCACTATTACTCTTTGTGAGACGCCCTTCTCCTAAAAGGACAGGGAGCTGGAGCACGCCTCATTGCCTTCTCCTTCAGCTCTGGCTGACAGACGAGGCTGCCTGTCCTCGCTGTCAGCCATCCCCTCCCAGCCCCGCCAAGGATTCAAGGACCAGCAAGATTAGCTGTCTGCTGAAGGATGCCCAGAGCTCTGGGATGCCCAGAGCCCTGATTCTGCTCTTGTGGCCAAACTGCTGCTTTTCAACAGGAGGGCTGTGTTTGAACAGAGATGCTGCGAAATTAAAGAATTTAACAACCACTGAGGCCCTGCCGAGACACAGCTGGCAGGTCCCAAACAGAACAGAGTGCTCACCTCAGAAGACACGTGAGAGAAACAGGTCAGAGAAAGCTGGTGGGCTCATGCAGAGGTACAAACACTGTCAAAGGAGGTGTTGGCACTGTTGGAGCATGTTCAGGGCAGGGAATGTAGCTGGGAAAGGGCTGGAGGAGGTGAGAAAGGGGCTCAGCCTGGAGAAAAGGAGGCTCAGGGATGCCCTTGTGGCTCTGCACAACTCCCTGACAGGAGGGGACAGACGGGGGGGATTTGGGATCTGGGAACAGGGACAGGAGGAGAAGGGAAGGCCTCAGGCTGGGCCAGGGGAGGCTCAGGGCGGACATTGGGGAAAATTTCTTCACAGAAAGGATTGTCCAGCCCAGCTGGACAGCTGCCCAGGGCAGCGGTGGAATCCCCATCCCTGGAGGGATTTAAAAGATGAGTGGATACGGCACTTGGGGACATAATTTAGTGGTGGGCTTGGCAGTGCTGGGGTAATGGTTGGACTCCATGATCTCAGAGGGCTTTTCCATCCTAAATGATTCTACTCCCTTCAGGGCTCCATGTGTGTTACTGAGTTGCTGCTTGCCAACAACTTCCTGCCTTTCTGGAAGCACACTGATCCCATTTCTATGAGAGGGGATGTGGAGGGAGCAGAAAATATTCATAAAGAAGAAAGTTTCCCTGCATCCTCAGAACAAGCCCCTTGGAAAACCATAGCTTAAAGATAAGAAATGGTTTGTGAAATGACGAATACAAAAGGAATCCAGTTCCCCCCCACCTTGGTAGACCCTCTTATCTATCTCCAATATTAGTGGTTCATTCTCTTTTAGTATCCATAGGCCAGCTTTGAATGTAAAATCCCTCAGGGATTGGTCAGAAAGTAGAATTCCCTTGGTAATTGGTGCAAACTGTAAAACCCTCAAAAGTTATAAAAACTCCTGTAAAACAATAACCGTGGGTATATGCTAGATTGGATGCCTTCATAGAATAAACGATGGATTTGTGCCTCTCTGCATATGCTGGTCTCTTTTCCCCGCTGGTCTGAGAGCTCCCCATGAGCCACAATTATATCTGGGCAAGGCTCGGGAATTTGCTCCGTCGCTGAGAGCTGCAAAAGCAGCCTCAGGGATCCCAAAGGGACCCCAAAACCCAGCCAGCGACAAGGGGACAATTTTGTTGAGTTTTTGCAAGAGGATTTCAGATAACACAGTGTGATGTTGAAAGATGAGGAGAGGAGAAAAACAGAGGAGGATGAAATGGATTCTGCAATCAGAACAGGGACATCAGGGACAAAAGACCCAAACCCTCCACTGCTCCCTCTGGGTCTGTGCCTGCAGCCCAAGACCACACAGGCTCCAGCTCCAGTGCCTTGTGAAAATAATCTCCCCAGGAGAAAGAAAACATACACCTATTAACTGCTCAGAAAGAGATTTTTCAAAGGCTCTCGATGTCCAGCTGGTCTTGATTCACATTGACTTCAACAAAATATTCTTGGGCCAATGGTGAACACTCTGAAAAATCCCCTCTGTAATTTGCCATTGAGGTATGAAAATAAGTGGCGTAAAAAGGCTTTTTTAAAAGAGAAAAAAAAAAAAAAAGGACAAATTAAAAATGAAAGGTTGAACTAAAATTTGGCTTCAGGCCATAAACTAGGAGGAAACTAACAGCAAAGATAGTTAAATGACTGGAAAGAGAACACAACAGGAGCTGTTATGAAAAAAGGCTGATGGCTTTTTAAAAAAGGATTTGTATAGATAGCTGGGGAAATAAATTCCGGATGTGAAAGAAGTGCAATTGAGAAATTAAATAAATGGAAAATAAGGATGACTAAGTAGTAGTTAACATGCCCCTTCTCAGTTGTATACTATTATCACATCTATTTTTAATGTCTCCTCAGCTGTCTGCAATTGTCATCCTTTCTTCAGAACTTGTTCCAACATTCTTTGATACTGAATTAGCTGTTTTTTACTCTCCCATGCTTACAACCACATCTTTTTCTTACTCAACACTCTCCTTTCCCCACAATGTTATTCCATTGTCTCCCTTTTTCATCTCTCCTTATGTGTTGACTTCCCAGTTTCTGAGCCCTCCAACCACCCTTGTTCATCTTTTTTTTTTTTTTTTCTGGAGCTCTTTTGGTTGAATCCTAGCATGTTTCTTTTCTTCTTTTCTAAAGCTGCAAGCATGTTTTATATCATATCTGGTTCCTGTACACATTGTTACCCCTTCAGAAGGGCATTGAACAGCTACAGCAGTGTGGAAATAGTAAGCTAAACTAAGGGAGAAAAAGAAGTTCTTTTTGGCTTCTGCTTTCTAGCTTGTAAGAAAAAGAACCCAAACATTTAAACTCTCCCCTTTTCCCTTTTATCCTCAAATAACACAAGCTTTCCACGAGCAGCTGAATATTCAAACAATGAGAGGCATCAGAAGCGATGGCCATTCTAGAGCTCAGGATGTGCCTAAGGAGATGTGATAACACAAGATTTAATAATACTGAAAAAATACACAAGTTCTGATGTGATCTGTGGAGTGAACCTGAATTTTTCCTCCTTGTTAACCTTCCAAGCGTGCCTCTTCCTTACCTCAACACCTAATGATGCTCCATATTAACTTGGGGACTGATTTATTTAAAAAAAAAAAAAAAAAAAGTTCTAAACACATTTCAGGCAGCTGAATTCACCACTGTGATGCCTCAGATGGTTCAGCTCCATCATTACAAGCTCAGTCTTTAATTTCTCACAATTCCCTTTCCCTTGTGCATTCAGAGCCAAGGCTGTAGCTGACCTAACAACACTCTTTGGAATGGCATTTTCAAACTTGAGGCTTGGATTTTTTCTGAAGCCTACCTTCAGCCGTGCCCGAGATGCCATCAGCTTTGAAGTTGCTTGTGCTTTTCTTCCGGCGGTGCTTCTTTCTGTTGGCGTGGGGGGAAGGAGGGGGGTCCAGTTTGGGGCTGGTGGTGCTGGATATGCTGGGGCTGGAACACACTGAATCTCCCAGGCCTGTGTCTGCAGTTGGGTGGGGGGAGAAAAAAAGGGGGAGAAGAATCAAAATGCTGGGGATTTAAATGAATTGATTGTTGGAACCCGAGCTATAACCCCTGGCTGCTCACAGATACATTCTTGAGCTCATTCAGGTGATTCTCCAAACAATATCCATCACTGTTTTCTAAAAGGTAAAAAAAAACCCCAACTAGGCTAAAGTGCTGATTCAAATCCTGTTAGACAAACAGGACTCAGCATCAATTTTAGGAGAAGGCCAGCTGGAATGTACAAAAACAATGCAAAAACACTTTATTGCTTCCCATTCCTCCTTCCTCCAAAGATCCTCCCTAGCCTCAAATTAATTTGTGTAACACTTGGACATTTTAAAACATAAACAGAGATATCCCTGCATTCTCTGGATGTTCTCTGCTGTCATTTATATCAGACAGACACACTGAAAAGGTGGTGATGGCAATAGGTGGGAAAATAAGGTAAGTAATGTACAGCTGGTACAGGTAATAATTGTGTGATAAACGCTCACTTCTTACCTGCTTCCAAGGAAAATAAATAACCCCACGTTGCTCTGTTCAGTTTCCTGTTTTATTAACTCCAACAGTTTTAAGAACTGGATCCTTCCACATAGTAAATACTCAAGTAACCTTAATCCAGGACTTCCCCCCAAGGTTGGTAATATGATTTTTGTTTAATTACTGGCTTGGTTTGGATTTTAATTATAAAATTCCACATAAAACCTACACTTAAAGGAAAGTGCTTGCTATTATGGAAAGTGAAGCCATTTGCAGAACCTTGCTTAAATACCATATTGCACCTTAGTGCAGTATCAGGACTGCATTTATGTGCCATATCCTTAAAATCTCCTAGACAGATATTCAGCAAATGCATTCCCATGACTGCCTTTTGGGGTTAAATACTTGATGATTGGTTTCCCAATAGCAGACACAGGGAAAAGAACAAAAATCCTTATTGCAAAGCTTAAGTGTAATAACAGGAGTGCATTTAAGCTTAACTTAATATGTCAGAAAAACATCCAGCCAAAGGTTATTTTAAAAATAGCTTTTGATTTTTTTTTTGCATAGTTAAATTCCCGCAGAACTGCCTATTTGACAAAACCCAACTTATTTTGGTTTCTTTTTCCTCCTAATAAAGTTTATTTACTAATTATCCCCTAAGCACAGTTGTGCTGTAAGTTATTAGTGGGGGCTAAATTATGTAGCTAATTGCCTGGCAAGAGAGACCAAACCAAACATTAATCTCTATATTAAGGATTTCTGTTCTTTTCACTACATCCACTAGCTTGAAACCAGTCCCCAAGAATTTAACCCCAAAAGGGAGTAATGGGAATATATTGACTCAGTATCAGTGTAGGAGATTTTAAAGGATTTGACCTATAACTGGTGCAAGTGGCTGTTCTGGCAGAGTATGCTGTCTCTCCAGGAGAGGAGGAAGGCAAACCCAGTGAAAATCCTGGTGGGAATTCTCTCAGCCAAGGGGACACAGATCCCTTTGGATCCATGACACAGACAGAAGATGAAGAAGAGGGTGCCAGAAACACAAAGGCATGAGCACAGATGCAATGGGGTTACTGCCAATCCCGAATACTGACCTCCAGCTTGACTCCAGAGGTTTCCAATGGTGATACTTCAAAAGAAGGAAAAAACCCCAGGTTGCCCAGAGCAGCTGTGGCTGCCCCTGGATCAATGGAAGTGCCCAAGGCCAGGTTAGACGACAGGGCTTGGAGCAACCTGGGATAATGGAAGGTGTCCCTCTCTGAGGTGTTAGAACGAGGTGATGTTTAATGTTCCTTCCAACCCAAACTTTTCCAGGATTCTACAATTCAAAATGCTTCACGTTTCTCCCCACATTCCCAGCTTTCACTTTAAAAACAATTAAACCCATCCGAGTTCATCCCATCACCTCCTGTACCTGCAGCATCAACCACCATGCCCTGCACCTATCAAATGGTGAAAAAACCCCACAATCCTGAGTCTACACCACAGAATATAACCTGTTAAAAACCATCAGGGTAGATCAACACACTGGTGGCAGCTCTGTCTAATTTCCAGGCCGTAAATTCTCCCAACAAAACCTGCTTGAGAGCTCTGAAAAATGAGTGACGTACGGGGTTGATGCCTGGCGTCGGAGAGCTGAAGAATTAACCTCCCGTGGTAAATCCTCGTCATCCACAGCCCCTTCCAGGTAATAACAACCCGCTGTCCTTGGGTCAAACTGCTCTCAAGTGGGAGCCTGGAGCTTTCCCTCCCCCTCAACCAGCAAGGAAAGGTTGATTCCTCATCAGCAGAGCCAAGCCAATACCAGCGGTGTGTTACTGCCCCGGATTCGCGGTGTTCCAAGCCCACCCTTTGAAGATGGGAGTTATTTAACATTCCCCTGGTTTAAAATATGAGCAATCAAACGGCGCTGGGTGCTTCCACGCTGTGCTCTCCCATTTCCCACTCCTTCTCTTGCCTGACAAGGTATTCTTCAAATTGAAAAGAGGGCTCCTGAAAGCCCGGGCTTCGGGAAACTGTAAATGAGTTCAGGCTTCAGCCCACTGAATGCAATTTCATCCTCCTGACTGAATACAAATAATGCATTTTATTTGGTATCAATTACCACGCCTGAGAACAGACGACCACTGCCGGCACTATTAAATATATATTAAAAAAAAAGAAAAAAAAAAAGGGGGGGAGGAAGGCAAGGCAAAAGGCACGGCAAATTAAAAAAGCAAGCGCCTCATTACTCCCCATCTCAAGCAGCTTTGACAGAGGCACTGGAACTCATAAGGCACGTTCCACTGGGCTGGGATGGGCTGTTTTCCAGCCATCCTGCACGTTCAATGTCAGCCATTAGTTCTTCCCAATCGGGCATCAATGTTCAACACACACCCGAAAAAATATATAATACTGGTAATAATAATAACAATCTGCAGCCTCTCCGAGCTTCAATACTTGAAGTATGAGTCAAAGCAGCAGTTTCACTTTTCACTCGGGAAGCTGACAAGCATGACTAGAGGGGGAATAAAATAACATTCAGTTCGCATAAATATCAAGCGGGCTGCTTGAGACTGATGGGCCAGGAATGTATTCTTAGCCATCATTCTGGCAGACAGGCCCAAGGACACTCATAACTTATTTTACAATCATTTAGTTTCAGCTCAAGTGGAAAACGTGACAACTTATCTCTGCTGACAAGATGCCATATCAAACCTTACAATTAACTCTCCCCCGATTATCTGCCCAGCCCATCATTAGCTCTGCGGCTCTTGATGGACTGTACGGGCACAGCTTCCCTTGATGATGGTCATCATTTGCAGGGTGCAGAGCTCCATTACACGACACTGAGGACAAAACTCTCCCCTTGCCACGTAGCTAGGGTTGTCCTGACCGGCGCAGCCTCATTTGTGTAACTGTGTTGAAGTGATGTGCAGGAAAACGCTGCTGGGAAAATGTCTTCTCCCCCAGAAAAGAGCATCCTCGCGTTTCAGCCCATGCTTGCTGCTGCCTGTGACCTCCATGAGTGAGCCAGAGATGCCCATGCTCTGTCCCAGCAGCCAGGAGCCTTCCTTCCTGCCCTCCATCCCTCCCCAGTGCCATTATTAACTCCTTCAGCTGGAAGGGAGAGCTGACACAGCCACATCGCAGAATCATTTGGCTTGGAAGGGACCTTAAACCCCAACTCCTGCCATGGGACACCTTCCCCTGTCCCAGGTTGCTCCAAGCCCTGTCCAGCCTGGCCTTGGTAGACTTCCAGGGTCCCTGTATAAGGATGTGCAGTATCTCACTCCATGCCCAAAAGCAACAAGTGACACTTGGTGACCAAACACCACTCGAGGTATGAAGAGATGGGACATAAAACCCCCACCCCTTTGCTTTTCACATGGTGATTTTTCTCTACAAGTGCAGGACACATGGATTACGACAGAGGTTGTTCAGCTTGTGCAAGTCCAACCCTCATTTGCGAGAATTTACCGAACAAAACAAAAAAGCCAATGCAGCTTTTACTCCACAAAGCAAGTGCAATGTCTGCCTTGCTCCAAGATCCATTTTGCAATTATGGTCATGAGAGAAATTCCTTTCAAGCATGACAAACTGTGGTAGAAGAAAGGAGGGGTGGAACAGAAGAAACACTTTGTCTACAACTACAACCCAGAGTCAAGAGACAGAACATTAAATGAAAACCAATCCTCAGAAGAGTCTCAAGAGCCATGCTCTTGTACTGGTCTTTATTTGCTGTCTGAAACAATTTGATATCCTCTCCCAGTGTTACACGTATTTTGTAAAAGGTAACTTTCCATCCAATTCTCACTTCCTATCTTTTTTATTATTTTGTTATTTGGAAGCTGCATGCACTCAACAAATGGATCTCAAGGACAACTCCATTTGTGCCCCCTAAGGACTTTGTGAGTGTCCTCCTGGATTTGAAAAGGGTGGAAAATTAACAGAATCACCACTGAATCACCGGACTGGAAGTGACCCAATAGATCAACCCATCCCACCCCCTGCCATGGACAGGGACACCTCCCACTATCCCAGGGTGTACCAAACCCATCCAACCTGGCCTAGGACACTTCCAGGGACCCAGGGGCAGCCACAGCTTCTCTGGGCACCCTGTGCCAGGGCCTGCCCACCCTCAAAGGGAACAATTCCTGCCCAATATCCCATCTAAACCTACTCTCTGTCAGTTTAAACCACATTATATCTCATCTAACCCTGCCCTCTGGCAGTGGAAGCCATTCTCTGTGTCCTGTCCCTCCATCCCTTGTCCCCAGTCCCTCTCCAGCTCTCCTGGAGCCCCTTTAGGGCCTAGAAGGGGCTCTGAGCTCTCCCTGGAGCCCTCTCTTCTCCAGATGAACACTCCCAGCTCTGAGCTGTCTGAACCTCAATCCAAACCCAGACTATGCTTCCTGGTGCCCCTAGAACAGGAAAACTACCACCTTGCATCCCAAATTCCCAAGCCCCCGAACCAAACCTGTCCGAGACACGACTCCTTCAGCACCGGCAGCACCCGTCACAGCAGAGGCGCAGGAGATGCCAGCACAGGAACCAAGGAGGCCAAGGGAATGAAGGACAATAAGACAGGATGAGCACCCCAGGGCAGGGTAAAGGAGCTGGGGGTGGAAAAAGCAGGGAAAGAGGCAACATGTGAGGTACGGGAATAGCACAGCACAAAGGCTGGGACACAAAAGTCCAAGAGCGGAGCTTCGTTGTTGGCCCATGGTTCCTATTCTCTCTCTCACACACACAACCCTCTCTCCTGTGTAACCATCTGCAGCGGAACCAAGGATATTCTGACCCCTTCTATCTTCGTGTCTTTTGATTTATTTCATATTTTTGTCAAATCACCTATTTACAAAAACTTGAAACAAACTCAACAGGTGACGCTATTCTCCACAGACCAAAGTCGAGCTTGATCTGGTTTACATTTTTCTTGCATCTTCTTGTTAAAATTTTCCAACAGGCTTTCAAAGTGAAATTAGACTTTTTTGTCAAGCCCAGCTCCCCAACACGGCCTTATTCTCAAGTGGCTGGAGATTGATTAATTTGGGTTTTTGATTTGCCGAAGTGACAAGAAGTCAGACGTTACAAAAGCGGGAGCGGTGAATGGGATCAATTAAAGAGCAGAAGCAGCAACACAATTAATAGCACCAGGTTCAAGAGGAGAAAGAAAGCGCTGATGACGAAAACAACAGCAACAGCTCTGCCTGCAGCAGGAATCTTTGCAGCGACCCAAGGAAGGCTGAATCCAAAGAGGGTGTTTCAGAACTTTCACTATGCCATTAGTGCTGAAATGAAATAAGGCAAAGATGTCGGGAGCTGGTGGACTGAATAATAAAAAAATAGCTGGACACTTTCATCTTCCACACATGTGTTTTAAATAAAGGTGAGAAAAGCAATCCTTTTATTTAAACAGGGGAAGCAAGAGACTATAACTATCTGTAGTTTGTATTTCAGACCCATTTCCCCGAGCTGAGATTTTTCTGGCTGTGAAATCCACTGCTCTCCAGCTTCCCTTTACAGCTATTACCATAAATGTTCTATCAAGTTCTTTATCTTCCTCCTCTGCCTCAGACCGAAGTTAAAGGGATGCTGCAATCGCACAGCAACCATGGAAGGCTGAAGTCAGGCACAGATGTACAGGACTGACACTAAAATCCTGTCAGAACTGCAGCTTGGCACAAGTCTGCGGATGTAAGAAACACTTCAGAGTGGAGGAGAAGGGGTGGCACAAGATTACAGCCTCCAGGATGAAAAAAAAGGCAAATATTTGTCAAGTACATATTTGTTCCACCTTTGGGAGGAATTAGGTGCATCTGGTCATCACTGAGCTAAGCTCAGCTCGGACACTCAAGCTATGGAGGGCTTAAATTAACCTGCTGCACTGAAGGAAATTAAAGAGAGCTCAGAGCTGGTGGATGGACACCAAAGAGCCTTGGGAGTCTTCCCTTTCCATGGCAATCTCCTGTTTTTGCAGCCTTGTGCCCAAAGCCTGCAAATCTCAAAGCTGTCCTGTCATCCTCAGGAGGCCCTACTGAACGACTCCTTTCCTCCAAGAGCAATTTCAATTAAATAAGGAAAACAAAGCTTCCTTCTAGACAGCAAAAGAGGAATCTCTCTGCTTTTGGAGGGTCTGGCTCTTGCTGTGTGGCAGCACCTCAAGTGACCAGACCTCAGGGCATGAGTGTCCCTTCCACTTTGTGACAAGGGAGGGACATCATCCACAGCCCTGGGAGAGAAAATCAGTCTCAAGATGCTCAGGCACAGATACTGGAAGGCTTCAGTAATTTTGGAAAGACCCTCATTACAATCTCCCTTATCTAAAGGGAAGACAAGTCACCTCTAGCTCATTCCCTACTGAAGTACAATGTTGGGCCATCATAAAGGAAGCATGAGAGCAGAAAGGCAACAATAGAGTTAAAAAAAACCCCACAAAAGTACATTTTCCCTCCTAAGGAGCAACACATTACAATGCTGGCAAAACAGCATCCTGTTCCCTGGAACTTGAAGGAAGGCTAGGAAGAAAAGAAGCTCCCTTTCAAAGGAAGCTCCTTGTTTCCTGGAGGAATTCACCAGCTCTCACAAGGAGAGGACACAACTGTTCCTACGTGAGTGTCTCCTGTGCTGCCAGCACGGTGACAAGCAAAACAAAGACTGTTTTAGAGGACCTGCAACCTCAGAACGTGAACTGGGGATGAGAGCCTAATCTTCCTCCACACATCTTGCCTGCAGCAGGTTTAGGTCAGGGATGATGTGAACTACTCCCTGAGCGAGCAGGGTTTGTTAATTTATCTCATCCTCCGTTACACAGACACATCCCTGCACTCCCCTCCTTTGCTCTGGATGTGAACATGCCCTGTGGAAAGATCAAGCCTGACAAGTTGTTTGAACA
Organism: Sturnus vulgaris; assembly: GCF_052056855.1. Classification (NCBI taxonomy): domain Eukaryota; kingdom Metazoa; phylum Chordata; class Aves; order Passeriformes; family Sturnidae; genus Sturnus; species Sturnus vulgaris. The sequence continues at coordinate 17,694 of NW_028276307.1, forward strand.
CATAAGGACAACAAATCAGGAAAGAGATGTGAGTCTGGGATGCTGCAGGATGCCACCACATCCCAAGGCAAACGAACTTTGTGGCTCCTGCTGAACAACCTACAGTCCAGATGCACAGGGAACATCCCTAACTCTTCTGGCAGAAGGTTTTCACTGGGCAGCACCAGCCCTGTGAGCCTTACATGGTGTCACCCTGAATTGCTACCAACGGGGTGTAGGATGCTGTGGCTGTCACTGGCTCCCCAGGCCATTGACTGTGATGTGGAACAGAGAGGTGGAAAACAGCACGAAAGACACAAATTGTGGGGAGTCACTGCAGGTAACTTGTTCATTTCAGGGAATTTGTTCCCTTGCCATAAGGGAGAAAGGAGATGGATGGTCCTCTCACACCTCAGGGCAGAACTCCATGTTCAATTCCAGGTCACACGTTGGTCTGTCTGGGCCAGTTTGGATGGGGCTCGGAGCAGCCTGGTCCAAGTGGGTGTTGGAACAGGATGGTCTTTAAGGCCCTTCCAACCCAAACCATTCTGTGATTCTATGATTCACGCTGTTACTGGCTTCTATCTCCCCCTCTTGCACCTCAATAGCAGCTGCCAACTGCAGCACCCTGGATGTGGCAAATCCACTGGGACCATCCCCAGGAAGAGTGATGTGGGAACAGACAGACACTTGGAGCACACTAAAAGAACACATTTTGGGTAAACAAACTCCATCATGGTCAGGTTATATACAAATGTGTGACAAATTCTATTTTAGATCAAAATGAGATGCATAATAAATTCACCTTAATTACACAGAGAGGGGCAGAGCTCCACCCTGGTCTAACCATCAGCGCTGTCTTCTCACTGCATTAAAAAATCCTCATTTAACAACGTTTTGCTTTGAAATAGAGCCTGCAGGTCACCAGGCACTTGGAAAATAATGAATCCATGGCTTACCGAATCACTTCCTACTAAAATATTTACCTTGTGTTTCAAGATAGGAAAAGTAAGACAGAGAGGAAGAACTGACTCTCTTCAAAGAGATGCGCAGAGCCAGAAAGATGTCTCGTCTCTACTCCTGTACTTTAACCTTCCGTCTGTATAACCTGTGGATAACTTCAAGCTTCAAACCCACTCTGTGGTAATTGAGAAGAGGTTAGAAACTCTCCACTGTCAGTCCACGAGATTTCAGTGACAAGCCCTAATATCAGTGTTTTAGAAGGAAAAAAAAAATCAAGAGACTTTCACTATTAACATTTTCCAATTAAAGCTGAATAATTGCTGTATAGCAAATTGGCTGTTAATTGCATCATGCTAGGCAGGAAAAAGCGAAGGCTTTCCTGGTAATGTATGCCCGAGCAGCGGTGTCAGAAAGGAAGAGAAATAATGGCAGCAACACCAAGACTGCTCTTAATCAAAGGCAAAATCAAACATTTTCCTATTGCAGAGACCCAGAGCTGAAAAGCAAAGCTCTTAAAACACAAAGCTCTGTCTTTCAGAGGCGTCAGGTGGTGTAACTGCCATCGACAAACTTTTTTTTTTTTAATTTTCAAGTTTAATCAAATCCTGTTTCTAGCCCTTGGATAAGTAAGTTGGGGCCCTTCATCAGAGAAGTCCGGGGTGCACTGGATACTCCTGGTGGCACAGCCATGGCTGCATGAAGGGATGAGATCAACTGTGACAAATGAAGGGCCTGGGGACTTGAAAGGGGAAGCTGTCCCACCTGCAGGAAGGGAAGGCAGGGCTCTGAGCTCCAGCTGGCCCCCAACAATTCCCAGGTTGTGGCCAGGGCCCGGCACAGAGGCTTCTTTCACTCCCTGAGCCGTGTGTGCTATGAGGCAGCTTTGAAGTGTTGGATTCCACAGGTAAAGGATACACAACTTCCCTAAAACACCCCATGCTCTGGGATCTGGGCTGGGGAGAAACCCAGCCTGCCAAAAACCACGCTTGACGAGGCAACTGCTCTGCTCCTCATTGCAACAGAAACTTCATTAAGCCCCAGAAGGAATAAAAGCACTGAGTGTGTTTCTTGCACACTCCTGCTCCAGACCCTACACAACAATGCACTGCACTTCTGGCTGTACATTAAACAAGAATGGAACTGTTACAAGCATCTATTGGAACTTCTAGAGTGTGGATGTGCAAAGAAATCCTCAGATCAGGAATTGCTCCCATGGGAGTTATAGGTGAACATTTTGCTTTCTCAGCTTTGCATTTCAACCTTTACAAAACTTCAAATAAATTTAGAATTTACATTATTAGATAAATTTAGCTTATTTAAACTAAGATAAAAAGATTAAGAAAAAATAAAAGCTCGCTGATTTGGGAAGCTTATTTATTTCCCTCTTTAAGTTTTCCTTATCAATTCCTTAAATACGGAATGCACTGAGCTTATCAAATTTATAAGCCATATTACTTGAATCGAAGAGTTTATAAAATGTCCCATTCTGCTCTTGCAGTATTATGTCTTTCCTCTGTGTTTACTTGAGAATGTGTCTCTCAATTTATAATGTTCTCTGCAAACATGATTTTATTTTCAAAGTCCATAACCTCCTGCAGGATACTGTGTGAATCCAGCTCATTTAATTCCTTGCAATTACTGCAAAGATTTCAGATTAAAGCAACCTAAAACTGCAAACATGCAAAATAAAAACCTTTAGAACTTAAACTGATCTAAATACAAATGAGATTACAGGACAGCCTACCTGACGAAGAGTTCCCCTTGTCCAGAGGGGTGATCATCTTCAATATTACACCTCACATTAAAATGCTTTTATGTCATGATTCAAAATAATGGTTCTAATATCAAACCAGAGAAGAGAATACATTTTGCAGATTTCTAAGAGCTGTATCTGTCAAAAGTCAAATGTCTGAGCTACACAGAACCATGCTGGGTATCCAGCTTCCTTCCTTGAGCAGGCCTGACTTTTGGAAAGTGTTTCTTGGACAGGAGCTTGAAGAGCTGATGAAGACAACATTCACTCTCCTCACTATTCAGTCAGGTTGAAGCCTAAACTCCAAGAATAAAAATAAAGTGCTTTGGCTTGTGGGTTTTTCCCCTCGTTTTTCCTCCTGAGTGGGGATAATGGAGAAGGTGTGACAACCAAGCCCAGCTATGGGCAGAAAAAGCACTGATTTACTGAACACTGCCACACAATCAAACCAGATTAATCAGCATCAGCAACCAGAAATAAATCACCTTTTTTTCCTGTTATAAAGAGCATGCTGCTTGCATTTTTACTTCAGTGTAAATCCTAGGCCAAACTAAATGCAAAATATGTATTGAAACATCCATAAGTAAATGCTGGGAAAAAACAGACTTTTATAGCTCAGTCACGAAGTTTAGTCCCATGAACAATTTACTGACAGACATTTGGCTCCCCTGCCTGCGAACAACATTAACATTAGTATCAGGTTGCCAATGTCAAATTACCTGAGGATGCAAACTCGTGTTTCTTGGAATCAAGAGCAGGATTTAATTGCTGAATGCAACAATTCTTTGTGTTTTAATCAGGGGGAGAGCAAAAAGAAGAGGATCTTCAACAAGAAAAGCAGATGGAGAATTGCAAAAATGTAGCTCAGGATTTAAACAGCAGCACTGGATAAACAGAGGAGCAGCTCAAACTCAGCCAAGCTGTGCAGAAATGCCCACGGACCCGAAGTCCTCCCTAAACCAATATCATGGCAGAGTTCAAACCTCAGAGGGCTCTTGGTGCCACCACAGACACAAAGTAAAGAGCTGCTTTCAGATCTTTCACTCTTTTTTGTCACTTCTCTGCGGGATACAAGGCCCAGTGAGACCAGATGGCAACAGTTCACCCCCAGTTTGGTGGTCACTGAACTGCCACCCAGGGCCTGGATGGGCAGGAGAAAGGCACAGATCTACAGACGAATTTAGGTTGGAAAAGCCTTCTGAGACCCTTGGGTGCAACCCCTCACCCAGCACTAAAACATACTCCTAAGTACCACACTTGTGTTTTTTAACACTTCAGGGGTGGTGACCCCAAAGGTTCCCATTGAAGCTGAGATTCCTTTGGTCTGCAGAACAGAAGGGGTAAGCACTGGATCCCGCTGCTTCCAGAGGCTAACACATTCCTAAAAATCCCAGGCAGACAGCACCAGCTGGATTAATGCTCCAAACCCCTTTTCAGAGCACTTATTTATCACCATCGCCCTCCAGGCCTTACATTATTCTGGGGAACCACAGGTTGCAAAACCCCATTGTCCCCTGCCTGAATTAAAACCAGTTTGAAATCTCAAGTCCTGCAGGATCAGCAAATCCAAAAAATTACCAGTTTCCTGTTTCCTAGGACATTGCTACATATAATTTTTTAATATTTCTAGTTGACTGGGCTATTTCAGGTGAGAGCTTGTCAAGAATGTCAGGTAAATTTAAACACTGTTTCTCAGTACACAACACCTCATGCTGAAAGGGGATGGTTTTCCAGAAATTGTTAAAAAGTAGTGCATTATAACCACCCAGGTTTCCTCATGATATGTTGAGAAAGCTAAGGCAATAATAAGTTGCTGTTAGCAGAGTTTACCCTGCTGAACTGCAATAGTTTCTCTCTGGAACTATTTTGCCAAAAGCAATTTGTGGATCACAAAAAGGTATGAAAAGTAGAAGAATGTTCCCTTTCCTGTCCTATGTAAGATAATGTAACCTATGTGCACATAGTGAATTTTATTATACTAAGTAGTAAGAACTACAGAAAACCCTAGAGCAGCACTGAAGCAGCTGGAAAAAAAAAAGGGAGAAAATAAATCTATTTGCTGTTCAGTCACAATTTCCATATTTAAAAAGGAGGAAAAAGCTCTTCCAACCTAAACCATCTGTATACACTGACCAAAAATAATTCCAAAATTCTATGAATCTACTTGAAATTATATAATTGATCCTGGTCAATGACTTGCCTATGGAATCTCAACACCTCTAAATGGTATTTTCTGATGTCAGGTGCAAGTTGAACCATTTCCTTTTCCAAAGCAGAGCAGAAGGTTCCATCATTTAATCATTCCCAGCACTTAGGATCAGACAAGTGAGGAAAGTTGCAAGGTCTGCATTAATATCACCACTCCAGCGACCTCTCACACCCCATGGCACAGTGAGAACTCAATTTTACATTAATAAACCCTAACACCAAACTGTTAGAAACTCAGAAGACACCAGGTATTACAACTTCCATAAATTACAGCCGAGCTCAAATGGCCCGTACAAGCAATTGTACAGTGATAAAGCCTAAGTGGATGATATTTAAACAGATACTTGATTTACAGCAGAGTTTTACATCATGCTGGAATTCAAATGACAATTTACAAGTCCAGAGATGAGAAATCCCTGCTCCATGCAAAGTGCTGTTTGCAGTGCTCTGGCAGAAGAGCTGAATGCTGAATCCTTCAGGAAGGAATCTTTCCCTCTTATGGTCTCAGGGCACAGAAGCCAAATGATAAAACAGGACATTTAAAAAGAGAATGAACCAAGCTGCTGCTTCATCCACAGGTAGGAAATTACATCCTTGATCTTCTCAGAGTGATGTCTCACAAAGTTCACTTTTGCAAGGCAGCTGCCTGTGGTTCCTGGCACCACAAAAACTTCTGATGGCAAATTTGGTGGTCTGCCTGTCAGGCTCTTCAGAGATGCACAAACTGTGAAGACTGGAAAGCAGACAGACCCATCTCTTTAGTGGCATCAGCACCACTAAAACCATGCAATTGTAAAAGCCCTCCAAGGCCACCGAGTCCAACCTGTGACTGTCCCCAGCCCAGAGCACTGAGTGCCAAGCCTAAGTGTTCCCTGGATACCTCCAGGGATGGGGACTCCAAATCTCCCTGGGCAGCCCCTTCCAGTGCCTGAGCACCCTTCCCATGGGGAAATTCCTGTTG
>NW_028276308.1:0-23422 GCF_052056855.1 Sturnus vulgaris
TCACAGACTTCCCGGAACGCCTGATACCTGAAATTCCCCTCTAATGTATAACCCTCCCTTTTAATTTTTAATTCTTATAGAATTCATAGTTTCCCCCCGTTGCTTCTTTCATCTTTCGATATCCAATTTCATTTATCAGCAGCCCTGCAGTTTGTTTGTAAAGGCAACTATCTCTTTCCATTCATCAATCAGTGGAATCCATCCCATTGTTTCTTTTATCTCTCAGTGCTAGCCTTATCTACAGGCTGATCCACAGCTCATTTGTAAAGACAAATTCAACATTCCTCTCAGCTAATAAATGAGAAGTTAGCTGAAAAAAGTAAAAACTGGATTTTTTTTCCGGTGTGTGTCGGACAATACAGTGGAGAGAATTTGCGGGAGGATGATCGAGGATATCCTATTATAATATCGTTCTCGGACATTTTACTATTTTAGATCATCAGTTGTATTCTGAAAGAAATCTATTTTAATGATATGTGTACGTTTGCACGAAGTTATAGTTAAATATAGCTTGCGGCTGGGCTCTTTAATGAATAGGGGTATTTTTGGTTTTAATTCAATATTTTATGCTTGTGGTGTGTAGTGTGCTGATTTATTTTTTAATGTTATTTACTACGTGCGCTTTTGTTTTTGAGTGAAGGTAACTTTCTGGATGGCTTTGTATTTGAGGCAGAATGAATTGAAGTAGGTTTTTAAAACTGATTTTTCATATGTACGATGGGGAGTTTAGTAGGGGCAGCTCTGATGGTGGGGGCTTGGTTGTTAATTTTATCAGACGGCTTTTGTTAGATACAGCTTTTAATTCTGGGAAGTTTTGTTTTTCTAATGTCGTGCTTTGAAGGTGGTTTTCGAGGATGTATGGTATAGCTTTATTTTGTTTGTAGATGGTGTATGATAAGGGCTATGGTCTATTTATCTAATGCCATGTTTTTTCATTCAGGTGTTGATAAGGGAGTTCTTGAATGGCGTTTTGTGTTGTTTTTGTTTTTGGTGGGGCGTTGTTTTTAAAGGATACCTTGATAAGGTTTGCCGATGGCGTTCTAGCCTGTAGCATAAGGCATAGGGTAGTTTTTGAATTATTTTGTGGTGGTTTTGATTCTTGCCAGTATGTAGTGTTTGTTTGAGGTAATGCTGTGTAGCTAATTTCTGTTTTCTTATTAATATTAGAATTGGAGTGTTGTAGTATATGGGCTGTTATTATATCATAGGGGTTCTATTTATTTGGTTTGATTGTTTTCTAGTTATGGATAATTTTTCTCAAAAAAACATTTTCAGGATTTCAGGCGTGACACAAAAGAACACTCAGATTGCTGGAAGGGAAACGTGTGCCCAGATTGTCTCGAAGCAGTGCTGCTGTCGGTTCTCGTTCAGTTGTGTCTTCTGAAAATGAGACTGTTGTATTCATTGCGCTGTGCTAAACACTTGTCATTCTCCCAATGCCAGGAAACAGATGAAGCTTGAAGAAAGAGGAAGGAATTTGGAAGCGTACAAACAAGCTGAGAAGAGGTTCAGAGATCAGGGTGCTCACTGGCAGCAGGGGCTGGGGTTAGGGCTGAGCAGGAGCAAAGCCGGAGCACATCAACCTCACCTCGTGTTTTCTCGGGGGCTTTATGGCCCTGGCAAGAGAGAGATGTTCACTGATGAGTCCCAGGCCGAGCCGTGAGCACAGCATGTTGTGTTGGAGCTGGGGGTTTTTTTTGAGACGTTCAGCAGCCACACTCTCTAGTCAAGAGTCCTGAGGTTTGTTGCTGCTCCACTTTCATCCTCATATCCAGCTTCCAGCCCTTTTCTTCTCTCTGTCCAGTGTGTCTTTTGTGTTCCTTTCTTGTCCTGTGTGCTCCCCATCCCATTCCCGTTCCCTACGGAGGGGGAGGGTGTGGAGACTGGGGGCTCCGACGTGGTTTGGGGCACCCCAAGGTCCCTGGGAAAGGGAGCCGGGCTGCGCTGGAGGAGCAGGTGAGTCGGGCATGGGGGGGGGGGGGGGGGGGTCATGCTGGGTGCCAGAACATTGACAGGGAGGGGTGGGTGTAGAATGCATGAAAAACAGAACCATAAAAAATAGCTAAATATAGTCTAAAAGGAATGTTTAAATGCTTTTTATTTGGGTAGAGGCACGGTTTTTATAGCTAATATAAAAATAAAATATAAAGAATAGAAATAGATTGGTATACATGTAAAATATAATGAAATCTAAGTAGCAAATATCTATGAAAAATCTAGTGTATAACAGAAATAATGCAAATATAAGAATATGTATAAATATAAAATAGAGCTATGAGAATGGTAATAAGAATGGGGTAAAACATCAGTGAGAAATGGAAAAAAACCACATGAAAAATGGTGGGAAAATCAGTGAGAAATGGAGAAAAATCAGTGAAAAACGGGGGGGGAATCTTTGAAAAACGGGGAAAAAAATCAGTGAGAAATGGGGGAAAAAAAATCCATGAAAAATGGGGGAATAAATCAGTGAGAAACGGGGAAAAGTGGGGGAAAAAATAATTGAGAAATGGGGAAAAAATCAGTGAGAAATGGGGGAAAAGTCGATGAAAAATGGGGGAATATTCAGTGAGAAATGGGGGGGGGGGGGGGATCAGTGAGAAATGGGGAAAAAATCCATGGAAAACAGGGAAACAATCCATGGGCAATGGCGGGAACAGAGCGAGCTGTTGTCGCTCGTGCTGTGGTGGCCGATGCTGTGGGGAAAAAATAAGTGAAAAATGGGGGCAATAATCAGTGATAAATGGGGAGAAAATCAGTGATTAATGGGCGGAAAAATGCATGAAAAATGGAAGGAAAAATTCAGAGAGAAATGGGGGCAAATATCAGTGATAAATGGGGAAAAAAATCAGTGATTAATGGGGGGAAAAATGCATGGAAAATGGGGGGAAAATTCAGAGAGAAATGGGGGCAAAAATCAGTGAGCAATGGGGGGGAAAATCGGGAAATATCCATGGAAAAATGGGGGGAAAAAATCAGTGAGAAATGGGGGAAAAAATCAGTGAGAAATGGGGGAAACATCATGGTGAAATGGGGAAAAAAAATCTTTGATAAATTGGGGAAACAAATCATTGAGAAATGGGGGAAAAAAATCAGTGAGAAATGGGGAAAATATGGGAAAAAATCCACGAAAATTGCGGGAAAAAATGCATGAAAAATTGGGGAAAAATCAGTGAGAAATGGGGGAAAAAATCATTGAGAAATGGCGGGAAAAATCAGATCGGCGATCGATAGCTAATGCGTGCCTATGGATTAGATCAGCGATCGATTGATCGTGCCTGCCGATCGATTAGATCGGCGATCGATTGCTAATGCCTGCCGATCGATTAGATCGGCGATCGATTGATCGCGCCTGCCGATCGATTAGATCGGCGATCGATTGCTAATGCCTGCCGATCGATTAGATCGGCGATCGATTGATCGCGCCTGCCGATCGATTAGATCGGCGATCGATTGCTAATGCCTGCCGATCGATTAGATCGGCGATCGATTGATCGCGCCTGCCGATCGATTAGATCGGCGATCGATTGCTAATGCCTGCCGATCGATTAGATCGGCGATCGATTGATCGCGCCTGCCGATCGATTAGATCGGCGATCGATTGCTAATGCCTGCCGATCGATTAGATCGGCGATCGATTTCCAATGCCTGCCGATCGATTAGCTCGGCGATCGATTGATCGCGCCTGCCGATCGATTAGATCGGCGATCGATTGCTAATGCCTGCCGATCGATTGCTAATGCACACTATTTGCACACTCCTTGCACACCCTTTGCACTCATACAGAGGCAGGAGGTTTGTCAGTTCTGGTCGGGGTTTTTTGGGGCGTTCATTCAGGGGGATTTCCTCAAGGATTGGGACACTCCTTGATTCCATCCCTTGCCTGTCTCCCAAGCGCCACCCTGTGGGCAGAGCGCGGTACTGCGCGCCTGCCTCTCCCAAGATGGCGGCTCGGGTGTCGCTCCCCGACCTTCTAACTCTGGCTGCAAAAGGAGGGTGGCACAGCAAGGAGCCCGCTCGCTCTAGTGGGATGCCTGCGCACGACGCCGACACCGATCCCACGGGTGCGATTTTCGGCGGCGTTTCCAATCGTGCGGACATCTCCTTCAGCCCGCTTCGGCCCGGGGAAGAGGGGCGGGGCCGCCAGCGATGGTCCCGGCGCAGCCCGGGCAGGCTCGGGGCGGAGCCGGGGCTTGGCGAGGCGGGGCACGGAGGTCCCGGGGACGGGACCGGGCGGGGCCGGGGCGGTGCTTTAGGGGCGGTCCCCAGTGGTCCCGGGCGGCACCGGGGGCGGGGCCGGGTGATCCCGGAGCGGTACCGAGCTGTGTTGGGGACGGTGCTGCAGGGGCGGTGCCGGGCCCGCCTCAGGGTGATTGAATGCCCAGAAATCGCCTCCTCTGCCCCGTGCTCACACTGAGCTGCGGGCTGCAGCGTGCTGTCGGAGCTCCGCACACAGCACGGATTTGGGCTTCCCCTCCTCTCAAACCCTCTCCCCCTTCTTCCTCCTCCTCATCTTCCTCTTTGTCCTCTGTCACTGCTGAGGCTCTGGAAAGAACTGAAATTCTGCAGGGAGAGATGTCCTCTCGTGGCCCCAGGGACTGCCTCGGCACGGGCCACGAGCGCCTCCGGCCCCTGCCTTCTCCTGCTTGAAAAGATCACCTGGAGCCCGAGCTCGGGGGGGTGAAATCAGCTGAAATCCAGGTAACTCTGTCAAGTGCCCCCCAGGGACATCGGCGGGGCTGGGGGATGAGGGTTTGAAACAGCAAATTCTTTGGAATATACACCTGTCCCTGTGCCGATGCTGCTGAGCTTCCTGCCACAGTATATCCCCACTCCATGAGGCGCTGTGAGGTTATGGCAGTGGGAATTGAGCAGGGAATTCGGGGCTATGGGCATAATTCACGGGAGCTAGCAAAGCTGACAGCCAACCCCAAATCGGGGCACAGCACAGAGAACAATCTGTGTGCTGCCCTGTCAGCTCAAGCTCCTGGGCTGGGAAGTATTGGGAGTTAAATGTATGGAATTACACAAATCACAGCAACTGGCATCACCCAGAGGGACAATCCAAGGCCCAAACAATTCCTCCACAGTCCACTCTGGGAAAAACACCCTGTGCCTGCCAGGAGCTCTGACCCTGCTTTTCCTACCAGCTCCTGAGCAGTGTCAGGGCCACCACGACGCCTTTAAAATCCAGATAAACCCCAAATCCTACACAGTGAATAATCCAAAGAAAGTACTGAATTGTTGTCATTAAAAGCTCAAAACTCATTAAGAATTCTATGACAACAGTGTAATGGACTCCCAGGAACCTCATGAATGCTCTCGGTTTCATTTTTGTGTCTTTTTACTCCCTCATTTGGCAGCTTGTAAAACTTATCCTGGAATTCAGAGGTCAAGCAGGATCGACTTTGGATTGACCTTCACCTCTGTTCCCACTTTGTGCAAACACGACTCGTGCCCAGGTGGGTGAACTCATCACCTCAGCTTTTCACTCCAGAGTATCCCCTCCTTATTTCCCTGTAGATGAACTCAGATCCACTCCTCACCTCCACTGGTAATCCAAGCGTCCATTCTGTTCCCCACAGGCCCTGGTGGCCCCAGGGAGCTCCCTTGGCCTTTCTCCTGCCCCTCTGCAGCCCGAGGTCGCTACACAAACAGTTCTTGTGTCCCCTCTAAATGACCCCGGGTTTTCTGCTCAATGAATGGCATGACCCGTGCCCACTGCTCATGATTCACCCAACCAAAATCAAGAGCAAATGTTGCTTGGGCTTTAAGAACTTGAAATAACTCTGAAGCAGAAGAAATCACCTTTTTCTTCTGGTTTTTATTTTTATTTTTTCATTTAAGATGCTGGACTTGCCTCTGTGGATGTGTGCTGAGCTCTCACTGCAGGGGACTGTCAGGCCTGAATGGCTGTGAGTTCGTGTTCTTCTCAGTAGGGAATCAGAAATTATTCTTAGACCATAGAATTGTTTTCTGAAACCTTTCCCCTTTCCTCTTTGTGCCTTTGAATTTTTCAGCTGTTCCCTGTTGTCACTTCCCCTGCCTGACTTCTGTGCAGCTCCTAGCTGGGAAAAACTGGGAAAACTTAGAGGGTACAGAGGTGGAATTTTTGGCTGGATTTTTCTAACATTTCTAATTTTGCTGAACTTATTTCCCCAGTGAGAAGAGCACGAACTCACAGCCATGCAGGCCTGACAGTCACTGCGGGAAATCTGACACAGTATTAATAAGTAACCTTTCCTGAGAGCAGTCACCACCCCCAGTCCTCCAGCCTTGTCAAATGTTTGCAATGAATGGACCCAAGTTCTAATCCTTAATCTAAATTTATGTCAGCTTTTGTTAGAAAGATACCGGACAGTAAATCATACAAGAGAATTTAAAAATTGCACAAAGAATAACAGGCCCAGACCAAACCCAACCACCCCCATCACCGCTCCACCCCAATTTTGGGAGAAACAGTGATACAGTTTATAAATACTCTCCTTCCACACTATTCAGTCCTTCACCGCACATCCCCAGAGAGGAGTCCCTCAGACCTTGCTCCCCTGAACACCAGGAGAGCTGGAGTTTCACCCAGATCCCACATTCCCATGGCAGTTAATCCCAGCAGGGAGGCAAAGAGGAACCCTGCATCCTCTGACATAGCCCACAGCACGGGCAGCACCAGGAGCCCTCCAGGCTCAGACCTCTGGTGCTGAAGCCTCTGGGCTTTGGCTGATCAAACACCACAGCTCTTGGCAAAGATGGCAGGAGAGTCGTGATTCTTCCTGTCCTGAAAGAGAGGAGGAAAAGAAAATTAAGTCGACTGCAGAAGGATTCCAGCTCTCAACTTCTGCTCTGATTCCTCACTCTGGGGTTTTATCCATGACAAGTGACACCAATTCAGAGTGCCCTTTTCCAGCATTTTTATTCCTAACTATTTCAGACATTAAAAGGATGCTCATTTCTCTTATTGTATTCTTTGCTTAATTTTATTAGCGGCATTTTCATCCCAGACCCCACTTGTCAGTTCTTCAATCCTTTAGCACTGGACTTGGCACAAAGGGATACCCGTGGTGCTGCATCACAAGAAATCCCAAAGAGAAACCCCTTCCAAACCTGACGGAGAAAGCTTTCAAGGCACTCCAGAACACAGACAGCTTTTCCTGCCTTGTCAGGCCACACCAATTCTGTCCCATCCACCTGAACTGTGCAGGTGAGGAAAAGGCTTTCCTTGCTCCTCGGGAATCACTGTCTGAGACCACAGATGTCCATCCTGGGCAGCACCTGGAAACAACGTGGGAAAGGCAAAATGAGAGTGTTTTCTATCAGAAAATTACTACTACTAATAAAAATAACAATCAGAACTTCTGGACAAATTTAGTAACATCACTTTGATATGAGAAATACAGGCCATGCCCATCCTTCTAGCCCAGGTGAAAACAGGAAGGAGAACTAGAGGAAAAGCAGAGTCCCTTATTTAATCTCTGGACACAAACGGAGGCCTTTTCCCTGTGAAACCAAACTCACCCTTCCAGGGTTCCTGAGATCAGCTACGAGGAGGCTTTTGGCACTCCAAGAGCAGCTGGGTCACAGCTGGATGCGGCTTGGGTCTGGGAGACACCGTGCTCCTTCTGGAATTATAGCACGCAAATGCCTGCTCCTGGCCCCAGGCCCGGAGATAAAATCTGTGGGGTTTTTCCCTGTGCAACATTGTTCACCCCTCCCAGGTTCCTGAGATCTGCACAGAGGAGGCTTTGGGCACCCCAAAGGCAGCCAGGGTTACAGGTGGGGGCAGCTTGGGGCTGGGAGAAATCCTCATCCATTTGGAATTTTATCAGGCAGAAACCTGGCTGGGTGCACAGGTCTCTGGACACGACCAGTGGCCCTTTCCCCTGTGAAACAAAACTCACCCTGCCAGGCTCCTGAGACCACTTAGGAGGAGGGGTTTGACTCTCCAAGAGCAGTCGCAACGAGAGATGCTCACACAGAAGGCCATGCAGAAGAGGAAACGAGCGCACCCGCAGCCCCCCAAGGCGCGCCCCAACGCCCCAGACCCGGCACCGCCAGCTCGGGCAGTCCCATAAAGCATCCCCCGCCTCCGCAGCGGCGGGACAGGCGGGGCCCGGGGTCCCGAGGAAACCGAGCGTGCCCGGAGGCGCGGCAGGACGGCAGCGCAGCGCCGCCTGGCGGCGGAGCAGGAGAGCAGCGCCGGGCCCCATGGCAGTATCGGTACCCGTGCGCCCCCTGCTGTCCGCGGCGATGCAGCGCCCGATGCCGAGTTCCACGCCCGTGTCGCCGAGGGAGAGGGGCACCGCTGGCTGGGGCCTCCCCGCCGACACGGACAGAAGCCGAAGCAGAAGCCCCGGTGCCATTGGCGGCCCCTACCCAGCGGGCCGGGCTCCGCCGGGCCCGCGGCCCCGCGCGGTATCGGGTCGGCCCGCTCCCGTCTTCGTCGCACCCGGCCCTGCTCCTGGCATGAAGCGCGTCACCGCCCCGCGCCGTCCCGCCCCCCGCGCGTCATCGCGTGCGTTCGGCGGCCCGCCCCGGGGGCGGTGCCGGGGGCGCTACCCGGGGCGGTGCCGGGGCAGTGCCGGGGGCGGCACCGGGGGCGGTGCCGGGGCGGTGCCGGGGGCGTTCCCGGTCGCCGTGCCGGGGTAGCCCGGGGAGCGGTTCCGGGAGCGGTTCGGGGGGCGGTGCCGATTGCAGTCCCGGTCACTGTCCCCAGTCCCCGTCCCCAGTCCTGGTCCCGGTCCCAGTCCCCGGTTCCGGTCCCCGATCCTGGTCCCAGTCCCAGTTCCCCGTCCCGGAACCCGATCACGGTCCTGGTCCCAGTCCCCAATCCCGGTCCCGGTCCCGGTCCCTGTCTCCAGTCCCCGTCCCCGATCCCGGTTCCGGTCCCTGTCCCAGGTCCCCGTCCGCGATCCCGGTCCCTGTCCCATTTCCCCGTCCCGGTCCCCGATCCCAGTCCCGGTCCACGTCCCCGATCCCGATTTTTCCCCCCCTTTCACACTGATTTTTCCCCCGATTTATCAATGATTTTTTTCCCCATTTTTTCCCATTTCTCACTGATATTTTCCCCCATTTTTCAGGGATTTTTTTCCCCATTTCTCACTGATTTTTTTCCCCATTTTTCATGGATTTTTTCCAGATTTATCCCCATTTCCCACTGATTTTTCCCCATTTTTCATGGACTTTTCCCCCCCGTTTCTTACTTATGTTTTTCCCCGATTTCTCATTGATTCCCCCCCCCCCATTTCGCACTGATTTTTTACCCATTTTTCCCCATTTCTCACTGATTTCTTTCGCCATTTTTCATGGAATTTCCCCACCCATTTCTAACGGATTTTTTCCCCACTTTTCCCCATTTCTCACTGATTTTTCCCCCCATTCTTCAGGGATTTTTTTCCCCATTTCTCACTGATTTTTCCCCCCATTCTTCATGATTTACAGGATACTCTATCGTGAATGGAAAGCAATTAAAGGAAGGGGGGAGGTTACCAGCCACCTGGTCAGCTCAGACAGCAGAGCTGCACACGCTTGTGAGAGCCTGTGAATTATAGCAGGACAAGACATTAAATATATTTACTGATTCTAAATATGCATATGCGGTAATACATGCATTTGGAAAACTATGGGGGAAAAAAGAGGTTTATTAAGCTGCAGAAGAAAGAAGAAAAAAATTGGTTTACAAGGGATGGCAAGCAGTGGATACCAAAAGCTCTAGCCTTACAATTGTTAAAACAACTTCATTAAAGGAGTCGTTCTGTGCCTTCTTTGGGGTGAGGAAAAAAGGCTGAGGGGGGCTCCGACGTGGTTTGGGGCACCCCAAGGTCCCTGGGAGAGGGAGCCGGGCTGCGCTGGAGGAGCAGGTGAGTCGGGCATGGCGGGGGGTCATGGTGGGTGCCAGAACATTGAGAGGGAGGGGTGGGTGTAGAATGCATGAAAAACAGAACCTTAAAAAATAGCTAAATATAGTCTAAAAGGAATGTTTTATTGGCTTGTGTTTGGATAGAGGTAGGGTTTTTTAATAGATACTGTAAATAGAAAAGATAAAGAATAAAAATATAGAAGCAAATATAAGAAACCAATATATAAATATATTACATTACATTATATTATGTTATGAAAATAGAAATATATAAATATTCAGACTTTAAAAGGAATGTTTTATTGGTTTTTATTTGGTTAGAGGAGGGTTTTTTGAAAATAATATAGGCAAAAATATACAAATATGCAAAAATAGATACTGACATAAAATTATTATAACTATATATGCATATATATATGTAAGTATAAATCTATAGAAATAAATATAAATATAAAATACATGTATGTAGTATGTAATAGAAATAATTTATCGATTTTAATATGTTCTATTAAATAGTATGTTATAATAGAATGTAAATAGCATCTAGTATATTAATATACTAGTAAAAACTACATTAAATAGTATATAAATATAGAATACACAATATAGACATATAAATCTACAGATATAAATATGAAAACTAAATAGAAAAATATATTCAAATATAATTTAAAATAATCGAGTTTTTTGTTTCTATTTGGTTAGAGGCAGAGCTTTTAAAGAAATAATATTAAAAACTATGAACCTCCAAATATAGATGGATATAGATAAAATAGAAATAACATTAGTAATATAAATCTATGTATATAATGAATAATAAAATAATATTGTATATATGATAAATAGAATAGCAATTAAATTGAATATATGAAATATGTCTAGATTATGACTAGAAATTAAATATTAAAAAATAGATGATTTATATATATAAAAGGTTTTTTTTTTCATTTGGTCAGAGGCAGGGCATTTTTAGTTTGGGTCGGGGTTTTTTTGGGGCGTTCATTGAGAGGATTTTATGACGGGTGGGGACTCTGGTGCTTGGAACTCTCTCCCTTCTCTGTCTGTCCCTGACAGGGCGGCAGTGCCGGGCTGAGTTGGGCGGCAGTGCTGCCGCCGTGTGGACACAGGCGGGTACTGCACCGTGCCCCTCTCAGGATGGCGGAAGGGCCCGCGGGCCGGGACCCAGCCCTGCGGCAGCGCTCAAGATGGCGGCCTCTCTAGGACCCCGGCGGATAGGCGTTTACATAAAACGCCTGTCCGCGCTCGCCGGCGCCCTCACGCCCGCGGCACCGCGGACCGCGCGGCCGTTGTCGGCACGCTCTGACACGTCCGGGAAAATTGTCGGCGAGCGGATCGGCGTCGGCGATGTAATCAGGCATCTTATGCCTACACACCGGGGTCCTGATTTTTTCCCGCCCTTTCTGCCGCCATTTTTGGCAGGTCAGCCGGGGTGCCGCCCGAGCCGCCATTTTGAGAGTCCCGACACACTCAAGATGGCGGCCTCTCTAGGACCCCGGCGGATAGGCGTTTACATAAAACGCCTGTCCGCGCCCGCCGGCGCCCTCACGCCCGCGGCACCGCGGACCGCGCGGCCGTTGTCGGCACGCTCTGACACGTCCGGGAAAATTGTCGGCGAGCGGATCGGCGTCGGCGATGTAATCAGGCATCTTATGCCTACACACCGGGGTCCTGATTTTTTCCCGCCCTTTCTGCCGCCATTTTTGGCAGGTCAGGCGGGGTGCCGCCCGAGGCGCCATTTTGAGAGTCCCGACACGCTCAAGATGGCGGCCTCTCTAGGACCCCGGCGGATAGGCGTTTACATAAAACGCCTGCCCGCGTTCGCCGGCATAAAAATAAATATGCATAAATATAAACATAGACATAAACATGCACAAACGTTAACCTGCATAGATATAAACATAAACATAAACATAAACATAAACATAAACATAAACATAAACATAAACATAAACATAAACATAAACATGCAAAACAATAATAATAAATATAAATATAAATAGAAATAGAAATACAAACATTAATAAAATCAGTGAGAAAGGGGGTAAAATCAGTGAGAAATGGGGGGGAAAACCATGAAAAATGATGGAAAAATCAGAGAGAAATGGGGGAAAAATCGGTGAGGAATGGGGAAAAAGATCAACGAAAAATTGGGAAAAATCAGTCAGAAGTGGGGGATAAAAATCAGTGAGAAATGGGGGGAAAAGTCGGTGAGAAATGGGGAAAAAATCAGTGATTAATGGGCGGGAAAATGCATGAAAAATGGGGGGAATAATTCAGAGAGAAATGGGGGCAAATATCAGTGAGAAATGGGGGGGGGGAAATCAGGAAATATCCATGAAAATTGGGGGAAACATCCATGAAAAATGGCGGAAAAAATCAATGAAAAATGGCGGAAAAAATCAGTGAGAAATGGGGAAAAATGGGGAAAAAGGAGTGATAAATGGGGGAAAAAATCAGTGAGAAATGGGGAAAAATGGGGAAAAAATCCACGAAAAATGGGTGGAAAAATCCATGAAAAATCAACGGAAAAATCAGTGAGAAATGGGGAAAACATCATGGTGAAATGGGGCAAAAATCAGAGAGAAATGGGGAAAAATCATTGAAAAATGGGGGATAAAAATCAGTGAGAAATGGGGGGAAAATGGGGAAAAACATCAGTGAGAAATGGGGAAAAGAATCTTTGATAAATTGGGGCAAAAATCATTGAGAAATGGGGAAAATAATCAGTGAGAAATGGGGAAAATTTGGGAAAAATCCAGGAAAATTGCGGGAAAAAATGCTTGAAAAATTGGGGGAAAAATCCGAGAGAAAATCCCCGGGAATCCCCGGGAAAAACCCCCCGGAATCCCCGAGAAAATCCCCCGGAATTCCCCGGGAAAATCCCCCCGGAATCCCCTGGAAAATCCCCCTGAATTCCCCGAGAAACTCATCCCGGAATCCCCGTGATAATCCGTCCGCTATCCCCGAGAAAATCCCCCAGGAATCCCCCAGAAAATCTCCCCGAAATCCCCGGGATAATCTCCCCGGAATCCCCGAGAAAATCCGCCCCGAATCCCCTGGAAGATTCCCCCGGAATCCCCGAGAAAATCCCTCGGAATTCCCCGGGAAAATCAACCCGGAATCCCCGAGAAAATCCCCCGGAATCCCCGGGAAAATCCCCCAGGAAAATCCCCGGGATAATCACCCCGGAATCCCCTGGAAAATCCCCTAGGAATCCCCGAGAAAATCCCCCCGGAATTCGCCGGGAAAATCCCCCCGGAATCCCCCAGAAAATCCCCCCGGAATACTCTGCAATATCCCCCCGGAATCCCCTGGATAATCCCCCCGGAATCCCCGATAAAACCCCCCTGGAATCTCCAGGAAAATGCCCCGGGAATACGTGAGAAAATCTCCCCGGAATCCCCGAGAAAATCCCCCCGGAATCCCCGAGAAAATCCCCCCGGATTCCCCTGAAAATCCCTCGGAATTCCCCGGGAAAATCCTCCCGGAATCCAAGAGAAAATCCTCCCGGAATCCACGAGAAAATCCGCCCGGAATCCCCGGGAAAATCCTCCAGAAATCCCCGAGAAAATCCCCCGGAGTCCCCGGGAAAATCAACCCGGAATCGCCGGGAAAATCCCCCCAGAATCCCCGAGAAAATCCCCCGGAATTCCCCTAGAAAATCCCCCCGGACTCCCCGAGAAATTTCCCCCGGAATCCCCGGGAAAATAGCCCCCGGAATCCGCGAGAAAATCCCCCCGGAATCCACGCGAAAATCCCCCAGAAATCCCTGTGAAAGCCCCCCCGGAATCCCCAAGAAAATCTCCCCGGAATCCCCGAGAAAATTCGCCCGTAATACTCGGGAAAATATGCCCGGAATCCCCTGGAAAAACCCCCCGGAATCCCCTGGATAATCCCCCCGGAATCCCCGATAAAATCCCCCTGGAATCTCCAGGAAAATGCCCCGGGAATACGCGAGAAAATCCCCCCGGAATCCCCTGGAAAATCCCCCCTGAATCCCCGAGAAAAACCCCCCTGAATCCCCGAGAAAATCCCCCCGGATTCCCCTGAAAATCCCTCGGAATCCCCGGGCAAATCTCCCCGGACTCCCCGAGAAAATCCCCCCGGAATTCCCCGGGAAAATCCCCCCGGAATCCCCGAGAAAATCCCCTAGAATTCCCCGGGATAATCCCCCCGGAATCCCCGAGAAAATCCCCCCGCAATCACCGAGAAAATCCCCCCGGAATCGCCGGAATAATCCCCTGGAATTCCCCGGGAAAATCATCCCGGAATCCCCGAGAATATCCCCCCGGTATCGCCGAGAAAACCCCCCCGGAATTCCTCGTAAAATCCCCCCGGAATCCCCGGGAAAATCCCTCCGGACTCCCCGAAAAAATCCCCCGGAATCCCCGAGAAAATCCCCCGGAATTTCCCGGGAAAATCACCCCGGAATCCCCGAGAAAATTCTCCCGAAATACTCGGCAAAATCCCCCAGGAATCCACGGAAAATTCCCCGGAATCCAGGAGAAAATACCCCGGAATCCCCATGAAAATCCCCCCGGAATCTCCGAGAAAATCCCCCGGAATCCCCGCGAATATCCCCCCGGAATCCCCGGGAAAATCCCCATGAATTCCCCGGGAAAATAATCTCGGAATCCCCGAGAAAATCTCCCCGGAATCACCGAGATAATGGCCCCGGAATACCCGAGAACATCCCCCGGAATTGCCCGAGAAAATCATCCCGTAATCCCCGAGGAAATCCCCCCGGAACACTCGGGAAAATCCCCCCGGAATTCCTCGTAAAATCACCCCGGATACCCCGGGAAAATCCCTCCGGACTCCCCGAAAAATTCCCCCCGGAATACTCGGGAAAATCCCCCCGGAATCCCCGAGAAAATCCACCCGGAATCCCCTGGAAAATCCACCGGGAATTCCCCGGGAAATTCCTCGCTGAAACCCCTGGAAAATCCCCCCGGAATCCCGGAGAAAATCCCCCCGGAATTCCCCGGGAATATCCCCTCGGAATCCCCGGGAAAATCCCCCAGGAAAATCCCCGGGATAATCACCCCGGAATCCCCTGGAAAATCCCCTAGGAATCCCCGAGAAAATCGCCCCGGAATCCCAGTGAAAATCCCCCCGGAATCCCCGTGAAAATCCCCCCGGAATCCCCGGGAAAATCCCCCAGGAATCCCCTGGAAAATCCCCCAGGTATCCCCGATAAAATCCCCCTGGAATCCCCTGGAAAATCCCCCTGGAATCGCGGGGAAAAAGCCCCCCGCATTTCCCGGGAAAAATCCCCCCGGAATCCCCGATAAAATCTCCCCGGAATCCCTGAGAAAATCCCCCCGGAATCCGCGAGAAAATATGCCCAGAATCCCCGATAAAATCCCCCCGGAATCCCCGGGAATATCCCCCAGGAATCCCCGATAAAATCCCCCCGGAATCCCCCAGAAATTCCCCCCGGAATCCCCGACAAAATCCCCCCGGAATTCCCGACAAAATCCTCCCGGAATCCCCAGAAAATCCCCCCGGAATCCCCGGAAAATCCCCGCGGAATTCCGGTCCATTTCTGTAGGAGAATAGTTTGTAAGGATAGTGCAGAAGGCACTAGTTGCCAACGAGTTACAGCTGTACTGATTAGCAAGGAGTGGAAACAGCCTTGCCTGCCCAGTGAGGCTGGTTGTTATAAAAGCGTGGGTCAGCTGGCTGCCAGTTTCACTAAGCACAGCTCCAGCAGGAGGTGCAGAGCCTGCTGCAGTGTGGGCTGGAGCCTGCTGGCTGTGCTGCGAGGAGGAAGGGACACGTGGCCGTGCAAGGGATGGACAAGGTGAGAGGATGCTGTGTGTGGGACAGACAGGCTCAGGTGGCTGGGGAAGGGACAGGCTGGGGTTTAGCCAGTCGTACAGAGGAGAGGAGGAGTCGGTGCTGTGTGGAGCTGCCTGTGAGAAAAGGAGTCAGAGTTGCCTCAAAGAAATCTGTGGAGAGAAGGCATGAAAAGTGTGTAATGAAAGACTAATGTTGGTGCCTGTCATGTCTGTCTTGATATAATTGCTACACGTTTTCTCGGAATGCTTGAATTTAGACATAAAATGAAAACTTTATTGTAAGAAAGGAATGCATTTCTCACCAAAGTGGTGTAGGGTGGGGGATCACAACTCCCAGATGGCCTGGAAGCGGAACGGCCACAGGGGTTACTGTAACTGGGCCTCCAGTACCAAAGCCCCAGTGGGTTTAAAGGCTAGAGCTGGGCTGGGATTAGCACGGGCTATGCAGCTGGGCTCATGCACAGGTCTGTCAGCACTCCTACCCGAGGACAGTCCCTCACCTAGGGAGAGGTTCTAGGCCTGGAGATGAGGCTGAGTTTGGGAAGGGTGATGAGGACACGGTTAGGGAGGGATGTAAATGCATATCAAAAGACTTAATTTTGAGGGGTGGCAAGCATTAGCTATAAAACAGTAAGTATTTACAGCTAAAGGCTGGAGGTGGGGGCTGTCTGAGGAGGACAGGACTGTTTAAGGCTGAAGTTGGGAGAGAAACCTTGGTGAAGCTTTTGCGTTAGAAACGGCCTCACCTGCCAAATCAGATTTTTGTCTTCAGGATTGCATGAGTGAGGATGCCACAGCCAAGGAAAAGGTTCAGGTTTGGGAGGCAAAGGCGAGTTAGGCAGGGCTGCAGGGCTGGGGCTTGGCTGTTTCCATACTGCTCAGGGCAGCAAAGGGTAGCTGGCTCACTGGGCCTTGGATCTAGAACTCTTTCTGGAACAAGGTGGAGAGCTGAGGTTCATGCAAGGAAGGGGCCAGGAATTCTTTGTCTGACTGGAAAATGCCAGAGGGGCAGTGTGTGACTCGGATAGGATGATATGTTCGTCTGGCGAGAGTCACAAAAGAATATTTTGGTTTACTGATAACTGGGCAGCTCAGAAGTTACTACTTGACTTAGTTGCTGCTCCCATCTGTTGCACACATAAACAGAGCAAAGCAGACGAATTCTCTCGGAGCCTGAGGTCTTTGACTGGCCCTCCAAAAATGCTGCCCGCTAAAAAACAGACGTGGGGGAGGAAAGTTGTCAGATACAATAGAGCAAGAAAAGGACACGGGCTTCAAAGTGCCCTCCAGCAGACCACGGAAGTGACCTGTCTGGAAGTGAAACCAGCAGTCTGCTTCCCCAGCCTCCTGGAAGCCTCTAACAGCTACACAGGCAGTGAGGGGAGAGAACAATTCAACCTAAAAATAATTTTCAGTAGCGTTCTGCACTGCTGTTAAAAATACTGCAACCAGGGAATGTGGTGTGGTGATAACTATTAGGCCTGTAAGTCTGGTAACTGGGGCTTTTAGCTCAAACATCTCGGTATGGCTACTTTGAGCCTTGTAAAAGCTGCGTTAAGTCCAATTTCTTGGGTAGTTCTACTAGCTCTAGCCTTGCTTTTCATCCCCTCAGTAACAAAGCAACTCCCTCTCGAGAATGTTATTTACTTTCCATATTATGTGCCTACCGATTTCTGGAATTGCAAATGTCTTTGGATACATGCGTAAATTTAAGTTTCAAGAAAGCTGTCAAGCTAAAACAAAGGCTTGCCATAATGCAGAAGAAAATGTTTTATGGAAGAACTGAGAGGTCCCTAGCTGGGCATAGAATTTGCTATACTAAGGTGTGTTCCAAACGGATCTGCCATCTAAACAAGCAGAAAAATAGTTGGAATGTAGTGAGTTCAATTTAACTATTGCTAGAAATAGGAATTATTAGCAGAGCTTGGAGCATGATATCACTAGCAGCAGTAAGACGCTTTTAGCTTGCTTCTCATAAATTACTTGTAAAAAGCATTTGTACCTAGTGTGTAGCAATTAATATTTCCCCATTTTCTTCCCCCCCGCCCTCCAGTCTCAGGTACTCCTTTTATTTTACCCTTTTCTGTCTTGTAACATCACCTTCCTTTATTTTATTCTATCTTCTGTTCTCAGAACATCGCAGCATCCTCTGTCAATGTGAAAGCATTTGTTCATCCTGTCTTGGAATGGCTGTCAATGTTGCCCTCTTCTGGATCACTTATTTTTTTTTTTTTTTTTTTTTTAAACAATATGTTGCTAAATGTCAGGAAAATTAATCCACAAACACCAGCGGTTTATGTCCAAAAAGGAAACGGAGGAGTCCTTTTTGCTTTATTCGAATAAAGGGAGAGGCCATGGGACATTCCCCTGGGATCTCTCAAATTTTTGGAGGACGCAGCCTCCTTTTTATCCTATTTTCCCGGCCGCATTTCCCTCTCTCTTTTCCCATTGGCTGAGGTACTTGAGAGGCACAGACTTCCCGGAACGCCTGATACCTGAAATTCCCCTCTAATGTATAACCCTCCCTTTTAATTTTTAATTCTTATAGAATTCATAGTTTCCCCCCGTTGCTTCTTTCATCTTTCGATATCCAATTTCATTTATCAGCAGCCCTGCAGTTTGTTTGTAAAGGCAAATATCTCTTTCCATTCATCAATCAGTGGAATCCATCCCATTGTTTCTTTTATCTCTCAGTGCTAGCCTTATCTACAGGCTGATCCACAGCTCATTTGTAAAGACAAATTCAACATTCCTCTCAGCTAATAAATGAGAAGTTAGCTGAAAAAAGTAAAAACTGGATTTTTTTTCCGGTGTGTGTCGGACAATACAGTGGAGAGAATTTGCGGGAGGATGATCGAGGATATCCTATTATAATATCGTTCTCGGCCATTTTACTATTTTAGATCATCAGTTGTATTCTGAAAGAAATCTATTTTAATGATATGTGTACGTTTGCACGAAGTTATAGTTAAATATAGCTTGCGGCTGGGCTCTTTAATGAATAGGGGTATTTTTGGTTTTAATTCAATATTTTATGCTTGTGGTGTGTAGTGTGCTGATTTATTTTTTAATGTTATTTACTACGTGCGCTTTTGTTTTTGAGTGAAGGTAACTTTCTGGATGGCTTTGTATTTGAGGCAGAATGAATTGAAGTAGGTTTTTAAAACTGATTTTTCATATGTACGATGGGGAGTTTAGTAGGGGCAGCTCTGATGGTGGGGGCTTGGTTGTTAATTTTATCAGACGGCTTTTGTTAGATACAGCTTTTAATTCTGGGAAGTTTTGTTTTTCTAATGTCGTGCTTTGAAGGTGGTTTTCGAGGATGTATGGTATAGCTTTATTTTGTTTGTAGATGGTGTATGATAAGGGCTATGGTCTATTTATCTAATGCCATGTTTTTTCATTCAGGTGTTGATAAGGGAGTTCTTGAATGGCGTTTTGTGTTGTTTTTGTTTTTGGTGGGGCGTTGTTTTTAAAGGATACCTTGATAAGGTTTGCCGATGGCGTTCTAGCCTGTAGCATAAGGCATAGGGTAGTTTTTGAATTATTTTGTGGTGGCTTTGATTCTTGCCAGTATGTAGTGTTTGTTTGAGGTAATGCTGTGTAGCTAATTTCTGTTTTCTTATTAATATTAGAATTGGAGTGTTGTAGTATATGGGCTGTTATTATATCCTAGGGGTTCTATTTATTTGGTTTGATTGTTTTCTAGTTATGGATAATTTTTCTCAAAAAACCATTTTCAGGATTTCAGGCGTGACACAAAAGAACACTCAGATTGCTGGAAGGGAAACGTGTGCCCAGATTGTCTCGAAGCAGTGCTGCTGTCGGTTCTCGTTCAGTTGTGTCTTCTGAAAATGAGACTGTTGTATTCATTGCGCTGTGCTAAACACTTGTCATTCTCCCAATGCCAGGAAACAGATGAAGCTTGAAGAAAGAGGAAGGAATTTGGAAGCGTACAAACAAGCTGAGAAGAGGTTCAGAGATCAGGGTGCTCACTGGCAGCAGGGGCTGGGGTTAGGGCTGAGCAGGAGCAAAGCCGGAGCGCATCAACCTCACCTCGTGTTTTCTCGGGGGCTTTATGGCCCTGGCAAGAGAGAGATGTTCACTGATGAGTCCCAGGCCGAGCCGTGAGCACAGCATGTTGTGTTGGAGCTGGGGGTTTTTTTTGAGACGTTCAGCAGCCACACTCTCTAGTCAAGAGTCCTGAGGTTTGTTGCTGCTCCACTTTCATCCTCATATCCAGCTTCCAGCCCTTTTCTTCTCTCTGTCCAGTGTGTCTTTTGTGTTCCTTTCTTGTCCTGTGTGCTCCCCATCCCATTCCCGTTCCCTACGGAGGGGGAGGGTGTGGAGACTGGGGGCTCCGACGTGGTTTGGGGCACCCCAAGGTCCCTGGGAAAGGGAGCCGGGCTGCGCTGGAGGAGCAGGTGAGTCGGGCATGGGGGGGGGGGGGGGGGGGTCATGCTGGGTGCCAGAACATTGACAGGGAGGGGTGGGTGTAGAATGCATGAAAAACAGAACCATAAAAAATAGCTAAATATAGTCTAAAAGGAATGTTTAAATGCTTTTTATTTGGGTAGAGGCACGGTTTTTATAGCTAATATAAAAATAAAATATAAAGAATAGAAATAGATTGGTATACATGTAAAATATAATGAAATCTAAGTAGCAAATATCTATGAAAAATCTAGTGTATAACAGAAATAATGCAAATATAAGAATATGTATAAATATAAAATAGAGCTATGAGAATGGTAATAAGAATGGGGTAAAACATCAGTGAGAAATGGAAAAAAACCACATGAAAAATGGTGGGAAAATCAGTGAGAAATGGAGAAAAATCAGTGAAAAACGGGGGGGGAATCTTTGAAAAAACGGGGAAAAAATCAGTGAGAAATGGGGGAAAAAAATCCATGAAAAATGGGGGGAATAAATCAGTGAGAAACGGGGAAAAGTGGGGGAAAAAATAATTGAGAAATGGGGAAAAAATCAGTGAGAAATGGGGGAAAAGTCGATGAAAATGGGGGAATATTCAGTGAGAAATGGGGGGGGGGGGGGGGATCAGTGAGAAATGGGGAAAAAATCCATGGAAAACAGGAACAATCCATGGGCAATGGCGGGAACAGAGCGAGCTGTTGTCGCTCGTGCTGTGGTGGCCGATGCTGTGGTGAAAAAATAAGTGAAAAATGGGGCAATAATCAGTGATAAATGGGGAGAAAATCAGTGATTAATGGGCGGAAAAATGCATGAAAAATGAAGGAAAAATTCAGAGAGAAATGGGGGCAAATATCAGTGATAAATGGGGAAAAAATCAGTGATTAATGGGGGGAAAAATGCATGGAAAATGGGGGAAAATTCAGAGAGAAATGGGGGCAAAAAATCAGTGAGCAATGGGGGGAAAATCGGGAAATATCCATGGAAAAATGGGGGGAAAAAATCAGTGAGAAATGGGGGAAAACATCATGGTGAAATGGGGAAAAAAAATCTTTGATAAATTGGGGAAACAAATCATTGAGAAATGGGGGAAAAAAATCAGTGAGAAATGGGGAAAATATGGGAAAAAATCCACGAAAATTGCGGAAAAAATGCATGAAAAATTGGGGAAAAATCAGTGAGAAATGGGGAAAAAATCATTGAGAAATGGCGGGAAAAATCAGATCGGCGATCGATAGCTAATGCGTGCCTATGATTAGATCAGCGATCGATTGATCGTGCCTGCCGATCGATTAGATCGGCGATCGATTTGCTAATGCCTGCCGATCGATTAGATCGGCGATCGATTGATCGCGGCCTGCCGATCGATTAGATCGGCGATCGATTGCTAATGCTGCCGATCGATTAGATCGGCGATCGATTGATCGCGCCTGCCGATCGATTAGATCGGCGATCGATTGCTAATGCCTGCCGATCGATTAGATCGGCGATCGATTGATCGCGCCTGCCCGATCGATTAGATCGGCGATCGATTGCTAATGCCTGCCGATCGATTAGATCGGCGATCGATTGATCGCGCCTGCCGATCGATTAGATCGGCGATCGATTGATCGCGCCTGCCGATCGATTAGATCGGCGATCGATTGCTAATGCCTGCCGATCGATTGCTAATGCACACTATTGCACACTCCTTGCACACCCTTTGCACTCATACAGAGGCAGGAGGTTTGTCAGTTCTGGTCGGGGTTTTTTTGGGGCGTTCATTCAGGGGGATTCCTCAAGGATTGGGACACTCCTTGATTCCATCCCTTGCCTGTCTCCCAAGCGCCACCCTGTGGGCAGAGCGCGGTACTGCGCGCCTGCCTCTCCCAAGATGGCGGCTCGGGGTGTCGCTCCCCGACCTTCTAACTCTGGCTGGCAAAAAGGAGGGTGGCACAGCAAGGAGCCCGCTCGCTCTAGTGGGATGCCTGCGGCACGACGCCGACACCGATCCCACGGGTGCGATTTTCGGCGGCGTTTCCAATCGTGCGGACATCTCCTTCAGCCCGCTTCGGCCCGGGGAAGAGGGGCGGGGCCGCCAGCGATGGTCCCGGCGCAGCCCGGGCAGGCTCGGGGCGGAGCCGGGGGCTTGGCGAGGCGGGGCACGGAGGTCCCGGGGACGGGACCGGGCGGGGCCGGGGCGGTGCTTTAGGGGCGGTCCCCAGTGGTCCCCGGGCGGCACCGGGGGCGGGCCGGGTGATCCCGGAGCGGTACCGAGCTGTGTTGGGGACGGTGCTGCAGGGGCGGTGCCGGGCCCGCCTCAGGGTGATTGAATGCCCAGAAATCGCCTCCTCTGCCCCGTGCTCACACTGAGCTGCGGGCTGCAGCGTGCTGTCGGAGCTCCGCACACAGCACGGATTTGGGCTTCCCTCCTCTCAAACCCTCTCCCCCTTCTTCCTCCTCCTCATCTTCCTCTTTGTCCTCTGTCACTGCTGAGGCTCTGGAAAGAACTGAAATTCTGCAGGAGAGATGTCCTCTCGTGGCCCAGGGACTGCCTCGGCACGGGCCACGAGCGCCTCCGGCCCCTGCCTTCTCTGCTTGAAAAGATCACCTGGAGCCCGAGCTCGGGGGGGTGAAATCAGCTGAAATCCAGGTAACTCTGTCAAGTGCCCCCCAGGGACATCGGCGGGGCTGGGGATGAGGGTTGAAACAGCAAATTCTTTGGGATATACACCTGTCCCTGTGCCGATGCTGCTGAGCTTCCTGCCACAGTATATCCCCACTCCATGAGGCGCTGTGAGGTTATGGCAGTGGGAATTGAGCAGGGAATTCGGGGCTATGGGCATAATTCACGGGAGCTAGCAAAGCTGACAGCCAACCCCAAATCGGGGCACAGCACAGAGAACAATCTGTGTGCTGCCCTGTCAGCTCAGCTCCTGGGCTGGGAAGTATTGGGAGTTAAATGTATGGAAATTACACAAATCACAGCACTGGCATCACCCAGAGGGACAATCCAAGGCCCAAACAATTCCTCCACAGTCCACTCTGGGAAAAACACCCTGTGCCTGCCAGAGCTCTGACCCTGCTTTTCCTACCAGCTCCTGAGCAGTGTCAGGGCCACCACGACGCCTTTAAAATCCAGATAAACCCAAATCCTACACAGTGAATAATCCAAAGAAAGTACTGAATTGTTGTCATTAAAAGCTCAAAACTCATTAAGAATTCTATGACAACAGTGTAATGGACTCCCAGGAACCTCATGAATGCTCCTCGGTTTCATTTTTGTGTCTTTTTACTCCCTCATTTGGCAGCTTGTAAAACTTATCCTGGAATTCAA
>NW_028276309.1:0-22628 GCF_052056855.1 Sturnus vulgaris
TAATTCGCCGCTAGCTCCACGGTCCTTCTCAGCTGCGAGTAGCAGCGCTCGCAGTACACAGAGCTTCGCAAGGCCCGAAGAGCCGGAGGGAAGTATCGCACACGCAAATGTGCCAGGACAGAGACGTGTTCTACGTTGTCCCTTCTCGTCGTGCAGTTTGTGCCTCTGCTGCTTCTGCTGTTAGGAATCGCTCCTTGAAAGGCGAGCGAGAGCGTCCTTCCGGGTGCATTGCACTGAGTCGAGTGCTCGCTCGGGACTTTGCTCTCGGGGCCAAGGCAAGAGGGCGTGCTTGCCCGCAGAACCGAGAACACGCTGTTGGGCAGAGCTGCAACGGACCGCTGGAGTTCAGCTCTCGCCGGACGGCAGAAGGCGAAGAACGAAGCCGCTTGCGAGCGGCGCAGTGCAGCGAAGAGCTCTACGAATTCGCCGCTAGCTCCACGGTCCTTCTCAGCTGCGAGTAGCAGCGCTCGCAGTACACAGAGCTTCGCAAGGCCCGAAGAGCCGGAGGGAAGTATCGCACACGCAAATGTGCCAGGACAGAGACGTGTTCTACGTTGTCCCTTCTCGTCGTGCAGTTTGTGCCTCTGCTGCTTCTGCTGTTAGGAATCGCTCCTTGAAAGGCGAGCGAGAGCGTCCTTCCGGGTGCATTGCACTGAGTCGAGTGCTCGCTCGGGACTTTGCTCTCGGGGCCAAGGCAAGAGGGCGTGCTTGCCCGCAGAACCGAGAACACGCTGTTGGGCAGAGCTGCAACTGACCGCTGGAGTTCAGCCTTCGCCGGACGGCAGAAGGCGAAGAACGAAGCCGCTTGCGAGCGGCGCAGTGCAGCGAAGAGCTCTCCGAATTCGCCGCTAGCTCCACGGCCCTTCTCAGCTGCGAGTAGCAGCGCTCGCAGTACACAGAGCTTCGCAAGGCCCGAAGAGCCGGAGGGAAGTATCGCACACGCAAATGTGCCAGGACAGAGACGTGTTCTACGTTGTCCCTTCTCGTCGTGCAGTTTGTGCCTCTGCTGCTTCTGCTGTTAGGAATCGCTCCTTGAAAGGCGAGCGAGAGCGTCCTTCCGGGTGCATTGCACTGAGTCGAGTGCTCGCTCGGGACTTTGCTCTCGGGGCCAAGGCAAGAGGGCGTGCTTGCCCGCAGAACCGAGAACACGCTGTTGGGCAGAGCTGCAACGGACCGCTGGAGTTCAGCTCTCGCCGGACGGCAGAAGGCGAAGAACGAAGGCGCTTGCGAGCGGCGCAGTGCAGCGAAGAGCTCTCCGAATTCGCCGCTAGCTCCACGGTCCTTCTCAGCTGCGAGTAGCAGCGCTCGCAGTACACAGAGCTTCGCAAGGCCCGAAGAGCCGGAGGGAAGTATCGCACACGCAAATGTGCCAGGACAGAGACGTGTTCTACGGTGTCCCTTCTCGTCGTGCAGTTTGTGCCTCTGCTGCTTCTGCTGTTAGGAAATTACGCTCCTTGAAAGGCGAGCGAGAGCGTCCTTCCGGGTGCATTGCACTGAGTCGAGTGCTCGCTCGGGACTTTGCTCTCGGGGCCAAGGCAAGAGGGCGTGCTTGCCCGCAGAACCGAGAACACGCTGTTGGGCAGAGCTGCAACGGACCGCTGGAGTTCAGCTCTCGCCGGACGGCAGAAGGCGAAGAACGAAGCCGCTTGCGAGCGGCGCAGTGCAGCGAAGAGCTCTCCGAATTCGCCGCTAGCTCCACGGTCCTTCTCAGCTGCGAGTAGCAGCGCTCGCAGTACACAGAGCTTCGCAAGG
This sequence comes from Sturnus vulgaris, assembly GCF_052056855.1. Classification (NCBI taxonomy): domain Eukaryota; kingdom Metazoa; phylum Chordata; class Aves; order Passeriformes; family Sturnidae; genus Sturnus; species Sturnus vulgaris. Next base: position 1,753 of record NW_028276309.1, read on the forward strand.
CCCGAAGAGCCGGAGGGAAGTATCGCACACGCAAATGTGCCAGGACAGAGACGTGTTCTACGTTGTCCCCTCTCGTCGTGCAGTTTGTGCCTCTGCTGCTTCTGCTGTTAGGAATCGCTCCTTGAAAGGCGAGCGAGAGCGTCCTTCCGGGTGCATTGCAGTGAGTCGAGTGCTCTCTCGGGACTTTGCTCTCGCGGCCAAGGCAAGAGGGCGTGCTTGCCCGCAGAACCGAGAACACGCTGTTGGGCAGAGCTGCAACGGACCGCTGGAGTTCAGCTCTCGCCGGACGGCAGAAGGCGAAGAACGAAGCCGCTTGCGAGCGGCGCAGTGCAGCGAAGAGCTCTCCGAATTCGCCGCTAGCTCCACGGTCCTTCTCAGCTGCGAGTAGCAGCGCTCGCAGTACACAGAGCTTCGCAAGGCCCGAAGAGCCGGAGGGAAGTATCGCACACGCAAATGTGCCAGGACAGAGACGTGTTCTACGTTGTCCCTTCTCGTCGTGCAGTTTGTGCCTCTGCTGCTTCTGCTGTTAGGAATCGCTCCTTGAAAGGCGAGCGAGAGCGTCCTTCCGGGTGCATTGCACTGAGTCGAGTGCTCGCTCGGGACTTTGCTCTCGGGGCCAAGGCAAGAGGGCGTGTTTGCCCGCAGAACCGAGAACACGCTGTTGGGCAGAGCTGCAACTGACCGCTGGAGTTCAGCCTTCGCCGGACGGCAGAAGGCGAAGAACGAAGCCGCTTGCGAGCGGCGCAGTGCAGCGAAGAGCTCTCCGAATTCGCCGCTAGCTCCACGGCCCTTCTCAGCTGCGAGTAGCAGCGCTCGCAGTACACAGAGCTTCGCAAGGCCCGAAGAGCCGGAGGGAAGTATCGCACACGCAAATGTGCCAGGACAGAGACGTGTTCTACGTTGTCCCTTCTCGTCGTGCAGTTTGTGCCTCTGCTGCTTCTGCTGTTAGGAATCGCTCCTTGAAAGGCGAGCGAGAGCGTCCTTCCGGGTGCATTGCACTGAGTCGAGTGCTCGCTCGGGACTTTGCTCTCGGGGCCAAGGCAAGAGGGCGTGTTTGCCCGCAGAACCGAGAACACGCTGTTGGGCAGAGCTGCAACTGACCGCTGGAGTTCAGCTCTCGCCGGACGGCAGAAGGCGAAGAACGAAGCCGCTTGCGAGCGGCGCAGTGCAGCGAAGAGCTCTCCGAATTCGCCGCTAGCTCCACGGTCCTTCTCAGCTGCGAGTAGCTGCTCTCGCAGTACACAGAGCTTCGCAAGGCCCGAAGAGCCGGAGGGAAGTATCGCACACGCAAATGTGCCAGGACAGAGACGTGTTCTACGTTGTCCCCTCTCGTCGTGCAGTTTGTGCCTCTGCTGCTTCTGCTGTTAGGAATCGCTCCTTGAAAGGCGAGCGAGAGCGTCCTTCCGGGTGCATTGCACTGAGTCGAGTGCTCGCTCGGGACTTTGCTCTCGCGGCCAAGGCAAGAGGGCGTGCTTGCCCGCAGAACCGAGAACACGCTGTTGGGCAGAGCTGCAACTGACCGCTGGAGTTCAGCCTTCGCCGGACGGCAGAAGGCGAAGAACGAAGGCGCTTGCGAGCGGCGCAGTGCAGCGAAGAGCTCTCCGAATTCGCCGCTAGCTCCACGGTCCTTCTCAGGTGCGAGTAGCAGCGCTCGCAGTACACAGAGCTTCGCAAGGCCCGAAGAGCCGGAGGGAAGTATCGCACACGCAAATGTGCCAGGACAGAGACGTGTTCTACGTTGTCCCCTCTCGTCGTGCAGTTTGTGCCTCTGCTGCTTCTGCTGTTAGGAATCGCTCCTTGAAAGGCGAGCGAGAGCGTCCTTCCGGGTGCATTGCACTGAGTCGAGTGCTCGCTCGGGACTTTGCTCTCGCGGCCAAGGCAAGAGGGCGTGCTTGCCCGCAGAACCGAGAACACGCTGTTGGGCAGAGCTGCAACTGACCGCTGGAGTTCAGCTCTCGCCGGACGGCAGAAGGCGAAGAACGAAGCCGCTTGCGAGCGGCGCAGTGCAGCGAAGAGCTCTCCGAATTCGCCGCTAGCTCCACGGTCCTTCTCAGCTGCGAGTAGCAGCGCTCGCAGTACACAGAGCTTCGCAAGGCCCGAAGAGCCGGAGGGAAGTATCGCACACGCAAATGTGCCAGGACAGAGACGTGTTCTACGTTGTCCCCTCTCGTCGTGCAGTTTGTGCCTCTGCTGCTTCTGCTGTTAGGAATCGCTCCTTGAAAGGCGAGCGAGAGCGTCCTTCCGGGTGCATTGCACTGAGTCGAGTGCTCGCTCGGGACTTTGCTCTCGCGGCCAAGGCAAGAGGGCGTGCTTGCCCGCAGAACCGAGAACACGCTGTTGGGCAGAGCTGCAACTGACCGCTGGAGTTCAGCTCTCGCCGGACGGCAGAAGGCGAAGAACGAAGCCGCTTGCGAGCGGCGCAGTGCAGCGAAGAGCTCTCCGAATTCGCCGCTAGCTCCACGGTCCTTCTCAGCTGCGAGTAGCAGCGCTCGCAGTACACAGAGCTTCGCAAGGCCCGAAGAGCCGGAGGGAAGTATCGCACACGCAAATGTGCCAGGACAGAGACGTGTTCTACGTTGTCCCCTCTCGTCGTGCAGTTTGTGCCTCTGCTGCTTCTGCTGTTAGGAATCGCTCCTTGAAAGGCGAGCGAGAGCGTCCTTCCGGGTGCATTGCACTGAGTCGAGTGCTCGCTCGGGACTTTGCTCTCGGGGCCAAGGCAAGAGGGCGTGCTTGCCCGCAGAACCGAGAACACGCTGTTGGGCAGAGCTGCAACTGACCGCTGGAGTTCAGCTCTCGCCGGACGGCAGAAGGCGAAGAACGAAGCCGCTTGCGAGCGGCGCAGTGCAGCGAAGAGCTCTCCGAATTCGCCGCTAGCTCCACGGTCCTTCTCAGCTGAGAGTAGCAGCGCTCGCAGTACACAGAGCTTCGCAAGGCCCGAAGAGCCGGAGGGAAGTATCGCACACGCAAATGTGCCAGGACAGAGACGTGTTCTACGTTGTCCCTTCTCGTCGTGCAGTTTGTGCCTCTGCTGCTTCTGCTGTTAGGAATCGCTCCTTGAAAGGCGAGCGAGAGCGTCCTTCCGGGTGCATTGCACTGAGTCGAGTGCTCGCTCGGGACTTTGCTCTCGGGGCCAAGGCAAGAGGGCGTGCTTGCCCGCAGAACCGAGAACACGCTGTTGGGCAGAGCTGCAACTGACCGCTGGAGTTCAGCTCTCGCCGGACGGCAGAAGGCGAAGAACGAAGCCGCTTGCGAGCGGCGCAGTGCAGCGAAGAGCTCTACGAATTCGCCGCTAGCTCCACGGTCCTTCTCAGCTGCGAGTAGCAGCGCTCGCAGTACACAGAGCTTCGCAAGGCCCGAAGAGCCGGAGGGAAGTATCGCACACGCAAATGTGCCAGGACAGAGACGTGTTCTACGTTGTCCCTTCTCGTCGTGCAGTTTGTGCCTCTGCTGCTTCTGCTGTTAGGAATCGCTCCTTGAAAGGCGAGCGAGAGCGTCCTTCCGGGTGCATTGCACTGAGTCGAGTGCTCGCTCGGGACTTTGCTCTCGCGGCCAAGGCAAGAGGGCGTGCTTGCCCGCAGAACCGAGAACACGCTGTTGGGCAGAGCTGCAACTGACCGCTGGAGTTCAGCTCTCGCCGGACGGCAGAAGGCGAAGAACGAAGCCGCTTGCGAGCGGCGCAGTGCAGCGAAGAGCTCTCCGAATTCGCCGCTAGCTCCACGGTCCTTCTCAGCTGCGAGTAGCAGCGCTCGCAGTACACAGAGCTTCGCAAGGCCCGAAGAGCCGGAGGGAAGTATCGCACACGCAAATGTGCCAGGACAGAGACGTGTTCTACGTTGTCCCCTCTCGTCGTGCAGTTTGTGCCTCTGCTGCTTCTGCTGTTAGGAATCGCTCCTTGAAAGGCGAGCGAGAGCGTCCTTCCGGGTGCATTGCACTGAGTCGAGTGCTCGCTCGGGACTTTGCTCTCGCGGCCAAGGCAAGAGGGCGTGCTTGCCCGCAGAACCGAGAACACGCTGTTGGGCAGAGCTGCAACTGACCGCTGGAGTTCAGCTCTCGCCGGACGGCAGAAGGCGAAGAACGAAGCCGCTTGCGAGCGGCGCAGTGCAGCGAAGAGCTCTCCGAATTCGCCGCTAGCTCCACGGTCCTTCTCAGCTGCGAGTAGCAGCGCTCGCAGTACACAGAGCTTCGCAAGGCCCGAAGAGCCGGAGGGAAGTATCGCACACGCAAATGTGCCAGGACAGAGACGTGTTCTACGTTGTCCCCTCTCGTCGTGCAGTTTGTGCCTCTGCTGCTTCTGCTGTTAGGAATCGCTCCTTGAAAGGCGAGCGAGAGCGTCCTTCCGGGTGCATTGCACTGAGTCGAGTGCTCGCTCGGGACTTTGCTCTCGGGGCCAAGGCAAGAGGGCGTGCTTGCCCGCAGAACCGAGAACACGCTGTTGGGCAGAGCTGCAACGGACCGCTGGAGTTCAGCTCTCGCCGGACGGCAGAAGGCGAAGAACGAAGCCGCTTGCGAGCGGCGCAGTGCAGCGAAGAGCTCTCCGAATTCGCCGCTAGCTCCACGGTCCTTCTCAGCTGAGAGTAGCAGCGCTCGCAGTACACAGAGCTTCGCAAGGCCCGAAGAGCCGGAGGGAAGTATCGCACACGCAAATGTGCCAGGACAGAGACGTGTTCTACGTTGTCCCTTCTCGTCGTGCAGTTTGTGCCTCTGCTGCTTCTGCTGTTAGGAATCGCTCCTTGAAAGGCGAGCGAGAGCGTCCTTCCGGGTGCATTGCACTGAGTCGAGTGCTCGCTCGGGACTTTGCTCTCGGGGCCAAGGCAAGAGGGCGTGCTTGCCCGCAGAACCGAGAACACGCTGTTGGGCAGAGCTGCAACGGACCGCTGGAGTTCAGCTCTCGCCGGACGGCAGAAGGCGAAGAACGAAGCCGCTTGCGAGCGGCGCAGTGCAGCGAAGAGCTCTACGAATTCGCCGCTAGCTCCACGGTCCTTCTCAGCTGCGAGTAGCAGCGCTCGCAGTACACAGAGCTTCGCAAGGCCCGAAGAGCCGGAGGGAAGTATCGCACACGCAAATGTGCCAGGACAGAGACGTGTTCTACGTTGTCCCTTCTCGTCGTGCAGTTTGTGCCTCTGCTGCTTCTGCTGTTAGGAATCGCTCCTTGAAAGGCGAGCGAGAGCGTCCTTCCGGGTGCATTGCACTGAGTCGAGTGCTCGCTCGGGACTTTGCTCTCGGGGCCAAGGCAAGAGGGCGTGCTTGCCCGCAGAACCGAGAACACGCTGTTGGGCAGAGCTGCAACGGACCGCTGGAGTTCAGCTCTCGCCGGACGGCAGAAGGCGAAGAACGAAGCCGCTTGCGAGCGGCGCAGTGCAGCGAAGAGCTCTACGAATTCGCCGCTAGCTCCACGGTCCTTCTCAGCTGCGAGTAGCAGCGCTCGCAGTACACAGAGCTTCGCAAGGCCCGAAGAGCCGGAGGGAAGTATCGCACACGCAAATGTGCCAGGACAGAGACGTGTTCTACGTTGTCCCTTCTCGTCGTGCAGTTTGTGCCTCTGCTGCTTCTGCTGTTAGGAATCGCTCCTTGAAAGGCGAGCGAGAGCGTCCTTCCGGGTGCATTGCACTGAGTCGAGTGCTCGCTCGGGACTTTGCTCTCGGGGCCAAGGCAAGAGGGCGTGCTTGCCCGCAGAACCGAGAACACGCTGTTGGGCAGAGCTGCAACTGACCGCTGGAGTTCAGCCTTCGCCGGACGGCAGAAGGCGAAGAACGAAGCCGCTTGCGAGCGGCGCAGTGCAGCGAAGAGCTCTCCGAATTCGCCGCTAGCTCCACGGCCCTTCTCAGCTGCGAGTAGCAGCGCTCGCAGTACACAGAGCTTCGCAAGGCCCGAAGAGCCGGAGGGAAGTATCGCACACGCAAATGTGCCAGGACAGAGACGTGTTCTACGTTGTCCCTTCTCGTCGTGCAGTTTGTGCCTCTGCTGCTTCTGCTGTTAGGAATCGCTCCTTGAAAGGCGAGCGAGAGCGTCCTTCCGGGTGCATTGCACTGAGTCGAGTGCTCGCTCGGGACTTTGCTCTCGGGGCCAAGGCAAGAGGGCGTGCTTGCCCGCAGAACCGAGAACACGCTGTTGGGCAGAGCTGCAACGGACCGCTGGAGTTCAGCTCTCGCCGGACGGCAGAAGGCGAAGAACGAAGCCGCTTGCGAGCGGCGCAGTGCAGCGAAGAGCTCTCCGAATTCGCCGCTAGCTCCACGGTCCTTCTCAGCTGCGAGTAGCAGCGCTCGCAGTACACAGAGCTTCGCAAGGCCCGAAGAGCCGGAGGGAAGTATCGCACACGCAAATGTGCCAGGACAGAGACGTGTTCTACGGTGTCCCTTCTCGTCGTGCAGTTTGTGCCTCTGCTGCTTCTGCTGTTAGGAATCGCTCCTTGAAAGGCGAGCGAGAGCGTCCTTCCGGGTGCATTGCACTGAGTCGAGTGCTCGCTCGGGACTTTGCTCTCGGGGCCAAGGCAAGAGGGCGTGCTTGCCCGCAGAACCGAGAACACGCTGTTGGGCAGAGCTGCAACGGACCGCTGGAGTTCAGCTCTCGCCGGACGGCAGAAGGCGAAGAACGAAGCCGCTTGCGAGCGGCGCAGTGCAGCGAAGAGCTCTCCGAATTCGCCGCTAGCTCCACGGTCCTTCTCAGCTGCGAGTAGCAGCGCTCGCAGTACACAGAGCTTCGCAAGGCCCGAAGAGCCGGAGGGAAGTATCGCACACGCAAATGTGCCAGGACAGAGACGTGTTCTACGGTGTCCCTTCTCGTCGTGCAGTTTGTGCCTCTGCTGCTTCTGCTGTTAGGAATCGCTCCTTGAAAGGCGAGCGAGAGCGTCCTTCCGGGTGCATTGCACTGAGTCGAGTGCTCGCTCGGGACTTTGCTCTCGGGGCCAAGGCAAGAGGGCGTGCTTGCCTGCAGAACCGAGAACACGCTGTTGGGCAGAGCTGCAACGGACCGCTGGAGTTCAGCTCTCGCCGGACGGCAGAAGGCGAAGAACGAAGCCGCTTGCGAGCGGCGCAGTGCAGCGAAGAGCTCTCCGAATTCGCCGCTAGCTCCACGGTCCTTCTCAGCTGCGAGTAGCAGCGCTCGCAGTACACAGAGCTTCGCAAGGCCCGAAGAGCCGGAGGGAAGTATCGCACACGCAAATGTGCCAGGACAGAGACGTGTTCTACGTTGTCCCCTCTCGTCGTGCAGTTTGTGCCTCTGCTGCTTCTGCTGTTAGGAATCGCTCCTTGAAAGGCGAGCGAGAGCGTCCTTCCGGGTGCATTGCAGTGAGTCGAGTGCTCGCTCGGGACTTTGCTCTCGCGGCCAAGGCAAGAGGGCGTGCTTGCCCGCAGAACCGAGAACACGCTGTTGGGCAGAGCTGCAACGGACCGCTGGAGTTCAGCTCTCGCCGGACGGCAGAAGGCGAAGAACGAAGCCGCTTGCGAGCGGCGCAGTGCAGCGAAGAGCTCTCCGAATTCGCCGCTAGCTCCACGGTCCTTCTCAGCTGCGAGTAGCAGCGCTCGCAGTACACAGAGCTTCGCAAGGCCCGAAGAGCCGGAGGGAAGTATCGCACACGCAAATGTGCCAGGACAGAGACGTGTTCTACGTTGTCCCTTCTCGTCGTGCAGTTTGTGCCTCTGCTGCTTCTGCTGTTAGGAATCGCTCCTTGAAAGGCGAGCGAGAGCGTCCTTCCGGGTGCATTGCACTGAGTCGAGTGCTCGCTCGGGACTTTGCTCTCGGGGCCAAGGCAAGAGGGCGTGTTTGCCCGCAGAACCGAGAACACGCTGTTGGGCAGAGCTGCAACTGACCGCTGGAGTTCAGCCTTCGCCGGACGGCAGAAGGCGAAGAACGAAGCCGCTTGCGAGCGGCGCAGTGCAGCGAAGAGCTCTCCGAATTCGCCGCTAGCTCCACGGCCCTTCTCAGCTGCGAGTAGCAGCGCTCGCAGTACACAGAGCTTCGCAAGGCCCGAAGAGCCGGAGGGAAGTATCGCACACGCAAATGTGCCAGGACAGAGACGTGTTCTACGTTGTCCCTTCTCGTCGTGCAGTTTGTGCCTCTGCTGCTTCTGCTGTTAGGAATCGCTCCTTGAAAGGCGAGCGAGAGCGTCCTTCCGGGTGCATTGCACTGAGTCGAGTGCTCGCTCGGGACTTTGCTCTCGCGGCCAAGGCAAGAGGGCGTGCTTGCCCGCAGAACCGAGAACACGCTGTTGGGCAGAGCTGCAACTGACCGCTGGAGTTCAGCTCTCGCCGGACAGCAGAAGGCGAAGAACGAAGGCGCTTGCGAGCGGCGCAGTGCAGCGAAGAGCTCTCCGAATTCGCCGCTAGCTCCACGGTCCTTCTCAGCTGCGAGTAGCAGCGCTCGCAGTACACAGAGCTTCGCAAGGCCCGAAGACCCGGAGGGAAGTATCGCTCACGAAAATGTGCCAGGACAGAGACGTGTTCTACGTTGTCCCCTCTCGTCGTGCAGTTTGTGCCTCTGCTGCTTCTGCTGTTAGGAATCGCTCCTTGAAAGGCGAGCGAGAGCGTCCTTCCGGGTGCATTGCACTGAGTCGAGTGCTCGCTCGGGACTTTGCTCTCGGGGCCAAGGCAAGAGGGCGTGCTTGCCCGCAGAACCGAGAACACGCTGTTGGGCAGAGCTGCAACTGACCGCTGGAGTTCAGCTCTCGCCGGACGGCAGAAGGCGAAGAACGAAGCCGCTTGCGAGCGGCGCAGTGCAGCGAAGAGCTCTCCGAATTCGCCGCTAGCTCCACGGTCCTTCTCAGCTGCGAGTAGCTGCTCTCGCAGTACACAGAGCTTCGCAAGGCCCGAAGAGCCGGAGGGAAGTATCGCACACGCAAATGTGCCAGGACAGAGACGTGTTCTACGTTGTCCCCTCTCGTCGTGCAGTTTGTGCCTCTGCTGCTTCTGCTGTTAGGAATCGCTCCTTGAAAGGCGAGCGAGAGCGTCCTTCCGGGTGCATTGCACTGAGTCGAGTGCTCGCTCGGGACTTTGCTCTCGCGGCCAAGGCAAGAGGGCGTGCTTGCCCGCAGAACCGAGAACACGCTGTTGGGCAGAGCTGCAACTGACCGCTGGAGTTCAGCCTTCGCCGGACGGCAGAAGGCGAAGAACGAAGGCGCTTGCGAGCGGCGCAGTGCAGCGAAGAGCTCTCCGAATTCGCCGCTAGCTCCACGGTCCTTCTCAGGTGCGAGTAGCAGCGCTCGCAGTACACAGAGCTTCGCAAGGCCCGAAGAGCCGGAGGGAAGTATCGCACACGCAAATGTGCCAGGACAGAGACGTGTTCTACGTTGTCCCCTCTCGTCGTGCAGTTTGTGCCTCTGCTGCTTCTGCTGTTAGGAATCGCTCCTTGAAAGGCGAGCGAGAGCGTCCTTCCGGGTGCATTGCACTGAGTCGAGTGCTCGCTCGGGACTTTGCTCTCGCGGCCAAGGCAAGAGGGCGTGCTTGCCCGCAGAACCGAGAACACGCTGTTGGGCAGAGCTGCAACTGACCGCTGGAGTTCAGCTCTCGCCGGACGGCAGAAGGCGAAGAACGAAGCCGCTTGCGAGCGGCGCAGTGCAGCGAAGAGCTCTCCGAATTCGCCGCTAGCTCCACGGTCCTTCTCAGCTGCGAGTAGCAGCGCTCGCAGTACACAGAGCTTCGCAAGGCCCGAAGAGCCGGAGGGAAGTATCGCACACGCAAATGTGCCAGGACAGAGACGTGTTCTACGTTGTCCCCTCTCGTCGTGCAGTTTGTGCCTCTGCTGCTTCTGCTGTTAGGAATCGCTCCTTGAAAGGCGAGCGAGAGCGTCCTTCCGGGTGCATTGCACTGAGTCGAGTGCTCGCTCGGGACTTTGCTCTCGCGGCCAAGGCAAGAGGGCGTGCTTGCCCGCAGAACCGAGAACACGCTGTTGGGCAGAGCTGCAACTGACCGCTGGAGTTCAGCTCTCGCCGGACGGCAGAAGGCGAAGAACGAAGCCGCTTGCGAGCGGCGCAGTGCAGCGAAGAGCTCTCCGAATTCGCCGCTAGCTCCACGGTCCTTCTCAGCTGCGAGTAGCAGCGCTCGCAGTACACAGAGCTTCGCAAGGCCCGAAGAGCCGGAGGGAAGTATCGCACACGCAAATGTGCCAGGACAGAGACGTGTTCTACGTTGTCCCCTCTCGTCGTGCAGTTTGTGCCTCTGCTGCTTCTGCTGTTAGGAATCGCTCCTTGAAAGGCGAGCGAGAGCGTCCTTCCGGGTGCATTGCACTGAGTCGAGTGCTCGCTCGGGACTTTGCTCTCGGGGCCAAGGCAAGAGGGCGTGCTTGCCCGCAGAACCGAGAACACGCTGTTGGGCAGAGCTGCAACTGACCGCTGGAGTTCAGCTCTCGCCGGACGGCAGAAGGCGAAGAACGAAGCCGCTTGCGAGCGGCGCAGTGCAGCGAAGAGCTCTCCGAATTCGCCGCTAGCTCCACGGTCCTTCTCAGCTGAGAGTAGCAGCGCTCGCAGTACACAGAGCTTCGCAAGGCCCGAAGAGCCGGAGGGAAGTATCGCACACGCAAATGTGCCAGGACAGAGACGTGTTCTACGTTGTCCCTTCTCGTCGTGCAGTTTGTGCCTCTGCTGCTTCTGCTGTTAGGAATCGCTCCTTGAAAGGCGAGCGAGAGCGTCCTTCCGGGTGCATTGCACTGAGTCGAGTGCTCGCTCGGGACTTTGCTCTCGGGGCCAAGGCAAGAGGGCGTGCTTGCCCGCAGAACCGAGAACACGCTGTTGGGCAGAGCTGCAACTGACCGCTGGAGTTCAGCTCTCGCCGGACGGCAGAAGGCGAAGAACGAAGCCGCTTGCGAGCGGCGCAGTGCAGCGAAGAGCTCTACGAATTCGCCGCTAGCTCCACGGTCCTTCTCAGCTGCGAGTAGCAGCGCTCGCAGTACACAGAGCTTCGCAAGGCCCGAAGAGCCGGAGGGAAGTATCGCACACGCAAATGTGCCAGGACAGAGACGTGTTCTACGTTGTCCCTTCTCGTCGTGCAGTTTGTGCCTCTGCTGCTTCTGCTGTTAGGAATCGCTCCTTGAAAGGCGAGCGAGAGCGTCCTTCCGGGTGCATTGCACTGAGTCGAGTGCTCGCTCGGGACTTTGCTCTCGGGGCCAAGGCAAGAGGGCGTGCTTGCCCGCAGAACCGAGAACACGCTGTTGGGCAGAGCTGCAACGGACCGCTGGAGTTCAGCTCTCGCCGGACGGCAGAAGGCGAAGAACGAAGCCGCTTGCGAGCGGCGCAGTGCAGCGAAGAGCTCTACGAATTCGCCGCTAGCTCCACGGTCCTTCTCAGCTGCGAGTAGCAGCGCTCGCAGTACACAGAGCTTCGCAAGGCCCGAAGAGCCGGAGGGAAGTATCGCACACGCAAATGTGCCAGGACAGAGACGTGTTCTACGTTGTCCCTTCTCGTCGTGCAGTTTGTGCCTCTGCTGCTTCTGCTGTTAGGAATCGCTCCTTGAAAGGCGAGCGAGAGCGTCCTTCCGGGTGCATTGCACTGAGTCGAGTGCTCGCTCGGGACTTTGCTCTCGGGGCCAAGGCAAGAGGGCGTGCTTGCCCGCAGAACCGAGAACACGCTGTTGGGCAGAGCTGCAACTGACCGCTGGAGTTCAGCCTTCGCCGGACGGCAGAAGGCGAAGAACGAAGCCGCTTGCGAGCGGCGCAGTGCAGCGAAGAGCTCTCCGAATTCGCCGCTAGCTCCACGGTCCTTCTCAGCTGCGAGTAGCAGCGCTCGCAGTACACAGAGCTTCGCAAGGCCCGAAGAGCCGGAGGGAAGTATCGCACACGCAAATGTGCCAGGACAGAGACGTGTTCTACGTTGTCCCTTCTCGTCGTGCAGTTTGTGCCTCTGCTGCTTCTGCTGTTAGGAATCGCTCCTTGAAAGGCGAGCGAGAGCGTCCTTCCGGGTGCATTGCACTGAGTCGAGTGCTCGCTCGGGACTTTGCTCTCGGGGCCAAGGCAAGAGGGCGTGCTTGCCCGCAGAACCGAGAACACGCTGTTGGGCAGAGCTGCAACTGACCGCTGGAGTTCAGCTCTCGCCGGACGGCAGAAGGCGAAGAACGAAGGCGCTTGCGAGCGGCGCAGTGCAGCGAAGAGCTCTCCGAATTCGCCGCTAGCTCCACGGTCCTTCTCAGCTGCGAGTAGCAGCGCTCGCAGTACACAGAGCTTCGCAAGGCCCGAAGAGCCGGAGGGAAGTATCGCACACGCAAATGTGCCAGGACAGAGACGTGTTCTACGTTGTCCCCTCTCGTCGTGCAGTTTGTGCCTCTGCTGCTTCTGCTGTTAGGAATCGCTCTTTGAAAGGCGAGCGAGAGCGTCCTTCCGGGTGCATTGCACTGAGTCGAGTGCTCGCTCGGGACTTTGCTCTCGGGGCCAAGGCAAGAGGGCGTGCTTGCCCGCAGAACCGAGAACACGCTGTTGGGCAGAGCTGCAACTGACCGCTGGAGTTCAGCTCTCGCCGGACGGCAGAAGGCGAAGAACGAAGCCGCTTGCGAGCGGCGCAGTGCAGCGAAGAGCTCTCCGAATTCGCCGCTAGCTCCACGGTCCTTCTCAGCTGCGAGTAGCAGCGCTCGCAGTACACAGAGCTTCGCAAGGCCCGAAGAGCCGGAGGGAAGTATCGCACACGCAAATGTGCCAGGACAGAGACGTGTTCTACGTTGTCCCCTCTCGTCGTGCAGTTTGTGCCTCTGCTGCTTCTGCTGTTAGGAATCGCTCCTTGAAAGGCGAGCGAGAGCGTCCTTCCGGGTGCATTGCACTGAGTCGAGTGCTCGCTCGGGACTTTGCTCTCGGGGCCAAGGCAAGAGGGCGTGCTTGCCCGCAGAACCGAGAACACGCTGTTGGGCAGAGCTGCAACTGACCGCTGGAGTTCAGCTCTCGCCGGACGGCAGAAGGCGAAGAACGAAGCCGCTTGCGAGCGGCGCAGTGCAGCGAAGAGCTCTCCGAATTCGCCGCTAGCTCCACGGTCCTTCTCAGCTGCGAGTAGCAGCGCTCGCAGTACACAGAGCTTCGCAAGGCCCGAAGAGCCGGAGGGAAGTATCGCACACGCAAATGTGCCAGGACAGAGACGTGTTCTACGTTGTCCCTTCTCGTCGTGCAGTTTGTGCCTCTGCTGCTTCTGCTGTTAGGAATCGCTCCTTGAAAGGCGAGCGAGAGCGTCCTTCCGGGTGCATTGCACTGAGTCGAGTGCTCGCTCGGGACTTTGCTCTCGGGGCCAAGGCAAGAGGGCGTGCTTGCCCGCAGAACCGAGAACACGCTGTTGGGCAGAGCTGCAACTGACCGCTGGAGTTCAGCTCTCGCCGGACGGCAGAAGGCGAAGAACGAAGCCGCTTGCGAGCGGCGCAGTGCAGCGAAGAGCTCTCCGAATTCGCCGCTAGCTCCACGGTCCTTCTCAGCTGCGAGTAGCAGCGCTCGCAGTACACAGAGCTTCGCAAGGCCCGAAGAGCCGGAGGGAAGTATCGCACACGCAAATGTGCCAGGACAGAGACGTGTTCTACGTTGTCCCCTCTCGTCGTGCAGTTTGTGCCTCTGCTGCTTCTGCTGTTAGGAATCGCTCCTTGAAAGGCGAGCGAGAGCGTCCTTCCGGGTGCATTGCACTGAGTCGAGTGCTCGCTCGGGACTTTGCTCTCGCGGCCAAGGCAAGAGGGCGTGCTTGCCCGCAGAACCGAGAACACGCTGTTGGGCAGAGCTGCAACTGACCGCTGGAGTTCAGCTCTCGCCGGACGGCAGAAGGCGAAGAACGAAGCCGCTTGCGAGCGGCGCAGTGCAACGAAGAGCTCTACGAATTCGCCGCTAGCTCCACGGTCCTTCTCAGCTGCGAGTAGCAGCGCTCGCAGTACACAGAGCTTCGCAAGGCCCGAAGAGCCGGAGGGAAGTATCGCACACGCAAATGTGCCAGGACAGAGACGTGTTCTACGTTGTCCCCTCTCGTCGTGCAGTTTGTGCCTCTGCTGCTTCTGCTGTTAGGAATCGCTCCTTGAAAGGCGAGCGAGAGCGTCCTTCCGGGTGCATTGCACTGAGTCGAGTGCTCGCTCGGGACTTTGCTCTCGCGGCCAAGGCAAGAGGGCGTGCTTGCCCGCAGAACCGAGAACACGCTGTTGGGCAGAGCTGCAACTGACCGCTGGAGTTCAGCTCTCGCCGGACGGCAGAAGGCGAAGAACGAAGCCGCTTGCGAGCGGCGCAGTGCAACGAAGAGCTCTACGAATTCGCCGCTAGCTCCACGGTCCTTCTCAGCTGCGAGTAGCAGCGCTCGCAGTACACAGAGCTTCGCAAGGCCCGAAGACCCGGAGGGAAGTATCGCTCACGAAAATGTGCCAGGACAGAGACGTGTTCTACGTTGTCCCCTCTCGTCGTGCAGTTTGTGCCTCTGCTGCTTCTGCTGTTAGGAATCGCTCCTTGAAAGGCGAGCGAGAGCGTCCTTCCGGGTGCATTGCACTGAGTCGAGTGCTCGCTCGGGACTTTGCTCTCGCGGCCAAGGCAAGAGGGCGTGCTTGCCCGCAGAACCGAGAACACGCTGTTGGGCAGAGCTGCAACTGACCGCTGGAGTTCAGCTCTCGCCGGACGGCAGAAGGCGAAGAACGAAGGCGCTTGCGAGCGGCGCAGTGCAGCGAAGAGCTCTCCGAATTCGCCGCTAGCTCCACGGTCCTTCTCAGCTGCGAGTAGCAGCGCTCGCAGTACACAGAGCTTCGCAAGGCCCGAAGAGCCGGAGGGAAGTATCGCACACGCAAATGTGCCAGGACAGAGACGTGTTCTACGTTGTCCCTTCTCGTCGTGCAGTTTGTGCCTCTGCTGCTTCTGCTGTTAGGAATCGCTCCTTGAAAGGCGAGCGAGAGCGTCCTTCCGGGTGCATTGCACTGAGTCGAGTGCTCGCTCGGGACTTTGCTCTCGGGGCCAAGGCAAGAGGGCGTGCTTGCCCGCAGAACCGAGAACACGCTGTTGGGCAGAGCTGCAACTGACCGCTGGAGTTCAGCTCTCGCCGGACGGCAGAAGGCGAAGAACGAAGCCGCTTGCGAGCGGCGCAGTGCAGCGAAGAGCTCTACGAATTCGCCGCTAGCTCCACGGTCCTTCTCAGCTGCGAGTAGCAGCGCTCGCAGTACACAGAGCTTCGCAAGGCCCGAAGAGCCGGAGGGAAGTATCGCACACGCAAATGTGCCAGGACAGAGACGTGTTCTACGTTGTCCCTTCTCGTCGTGCAGTTTGTGCCTCTGCTGCTTCTGCTGTTAGGAATCGCTCCTTGAAAGGCGAGCGAGAGCGTCCTTCCGGGTGCATTGCACTGAGTCGAGTGCTCGCTCGGGACTTTGCTCTCGGGGCCAAGGCAAGAGGGCGTGCTTGCCCGCAGAACCGAGAACACGCTGTTGGGCAGAGCTGCAACGGACCGCTGGAGTTCAGCTCTCGCCGGACGGCAGAAGGCGAAGAACGAAGCCGCTTGCGAGCGGCGCAGTGCAGCGAAGAGCTCTACGAATTCGCCGCTAGCTCCACGGTCCTTCTCAGCTGCGAGTAGCAGCGCTCGCAGTACACAGAGCTTCGCAAGGCCCGAAGAGCCGGAGGGAAGTATCGCACACGCAAATGTGCCAGGACAGAGACGTGTTCTACGTTGTCCCTTCTCGTCGTGCAGTTTGTGCCTCTGCTGCTTCTGCTGTTAGGAATCGCTCCTTGAAAGGCGAGCGAGAGCGTCCTTCCGGGTGCATTGCACTGAGTCGAGTGCTCGCTCGGGACTTTGCTCTCGGGGCCAAGGCAAGAGGGCGTGCTTGCCCGCAGAACCGAGAACACGCTGTTGGGCAGAGCTGCAACTGACCGCTGGAGTTCAGCTCTCGCCGGACGGCAGAAGGCGAAGAACGAAGGCGCTTGCGAGCGGCGCAGTGCAGCGAAGAGCTCTCCGAATTCGCCGCTAGCTCCACGGTCCTTCTCAGCTGCGAGTAGCAGCGCTCGCAGTACACAGAGCTTCGCAAGGCCCGAAGAGCCGGAGGGAAGTATCGCACACGCAAATGTGCCAGGACAGAGACGTGTTCTACGTTGTCCCCTCTCGTCGTGCAGTTTGTGCCTCTGCTGCTTCTGCTGTTAGGAATCGCTCTTTGAAAGGCGAGCGAGAGCGTCCTTCCGGGTGCATTGCACTGAGTCGAGTGCTCGCTCGGGACTTTGCTCTCGGGGCCAAGGCAAGAGGGCGTGCTTGCTCGCAGAACCGAGAACACGCTGTTGGGCAGAGCTGCAACGGACCGCTGGAGTTCAGCTCTCGCCGGACGGCAGAAGGCGAAGAACGAAGCCGCTTGCGAGCGGCGCAGTGCAGCGAAGAGCTCTCCGAATTCGCCGCTAGCTCCACGGTCCTTCTCAGCTGCGAGTAGCAGCGCTCGCAGTACACAGAGCTTCGCAAGGCCCGAAGAGCCGGAGGGAAGTATCGCACACGCAAATGTGCCAGGACAGAGACGTGTTCTACGTTGTCCCCTCTCGTCGTGCAGTTTGTGCCTCTGCTGCTTCTGCTGTTAGGAATCGCTCCTTGAAAGGCGAGCGAGAGCGTCCTTCCGGGTGCATTGCACTGAGTCGAGTGCTCGCTCGGGACTTTGCTCTCGGGGCCAAGGCAAGAGGGCGTGCTTGCCCGCAGAACCGAGAACACGCTGTTGGGCAGAGCTGCAACTGACCGCTGGAGTTCAGCCTTCGCCGGACGGCAGAAGGCGAAGAACGAAGCCGCTTGCGAGCGGCGCAGTGCAGCGAAGAGCTCTCCGAATTCGCCGCTAGCTCCACGGTCCTTCTCAGCTGCGAGTAGCTGCTCTCGCAGTACACAGAGCTTCGCAAGGCCCGAAGAGCCGGAGGGAAGTATCGCACACGCAAATGTGCCAGGACAGAGACGTGTTCTACGTTGTCCCCTCTCGTCGTGCAGTTTGTGCCTCTGCTGCTTCTGCTGTTAGGAATCGCTCCTTGAAAGGCGAGCGAGAGCGTCCTTCCGGGTGCATTGCACTGAGTCGAGTGCTCGCTCGGGACTTTGCTCTCGGGGCCAAGGCAAGAGGGCGTGCTTGCCCGCAGAACCGAGAACACGCTGTTGGGCAGAGCTGCAACTGACCGCTGGAGTTCAGCTCTCGCCGGACAGCAGAAGGCGAAGAACGAAGGCGCTTGCGAGCGGCGCAGTGCAGCGAAGAGCTCTCCGAATTCGCCGCTAGCTCCACGGTCCTTCTCAGCTGCGAGTAGCAGCGCTCGCAGTACACAGAGCTTCGCAAGGCCCGAAGACCCGGAGGGAAGTATCGCTCACGAAAATGTGCCAGGACAGAGACGTGTTCTACGTTGTCCCCTCTCGTCGTGCAGTTTGTGCCTCTGCTGCTTCTGCTGTTAGGAATCGCTCCTTGAAAGGCGAGCGAGAGCGTCCTTCCGGGTACATTGCACTGAGTCGAGTGCTCGCTCGGGACTTTGCTCTCGCGGCCAAGGCAAGAGGGCGTGCTTGCCCGCAGAACCGAGAACACGCTGTTGGGCAGAGCTGCAACTGACCGCTGGAGTTCAGCTCTCGCCGGACGGCAGAAGGCGAAGAACGAAGCCGCTTGCGAGCGGCGCAGTGCAGCGAAGAGCTCTCCGAATTCGCCGCTAGCTCCACGGTCCTTCTCAGCTGCGAGTAGCTGCTCTCGCAGTACACAGAGCTTCGCAAGGCCCGAAGAGCCGGAGGGAAGTATCGCACACGCAAATGTGCCAGGACAGAGACGTGTTCTACGTTGTCCCCTCTCGTCGTGCAGTTTGTGCCTCTGCTGCTTCTGCTGTTAGGAATCGCTCCTTGAAAGGCGAGCGAGAGCGTCCTTCCGGGTGCATTGCACTGAGTCGAGTGCTCGCTCGGGACTTTGCTCTCGCGGCCAAGGCAAGAGGGCGTGCTTGCCCGCAGAACCGAGAACACGCTGTTGGGCAGAGCTGCAACTGACCGCTGGAGTTCAGCCTTCGCCGGACGGCAGAAGGCGAAGAACGAAGGCGCTTGCGAGCGGCGCAGTGCAGCGAAGAGCTCTCCGAATTCGCCGCTAGCTCCACGGTCCTTCTCAGCTGCGAGTAGCAGCGCTCGCAGTACACAGAGCTTCGCAAGGCCCGAAGACCCGGAGGGAAGTATCGCACACGAAAATGTGCCAGGACAGAGACGTGTTCTACGTTGTCCCCTCTCGTCGTGAAGTTTGTGCCTCTGCTGCTTCTGCTGTTAGGAATCGCTCCTTGAAAGGCGAGCGAGAGCGTCCTTCCGGGTGCATTGCACTGAGTCGAGTGCTCGCTCGGGACTTTGCTCTCGCGGCCAAGGCAAGAGGGCGTGCTTGCCCGCAGAACCGAGAACACGCTGTTGGGCAGAGCTGCAACTGACCGCTGGAGTTCAGCTCTCGCCGGACGGCAGAAGGCGAAGAACGAAGCCGCTTGCGAGCGGCGCAGTGCAGCGAAGAGCTCTCCGAATTCGCCGCTAGCTCCACGGTCCTTCTCAGCTGCGAGTAGCAGCGCTCGCAGTACACAGAGCTTCGCAAGGCCCGAAGAGCCGGAGGGAAGTATCGCACACGCAAATGTGCCAGGACAGAGACGTGTTCTACGTTGTCCCCTCTCGTCGTGCAGTTTGTGCCTCTGCTGCTTCTGCTGTTAGGAATCGCTCCTTGAAAGGCGAGCGAGAGCGTCCTTCCGGGTGCATTGCACTGAGTCGAGTGCTCGCTCGGGACTTTGCTCTCGCGGCCAAGGCAAGAGGGCGTGCTTGCCCGCAGAACCGAGAACACGCTGTTGGGCAGAGCTGCAACTGACCGCTGGAGTTCAGCTCTCGCCGGACGGCAGAAGGCGAAGAACGAAGCCGCTTGCGAGCGGCGCAGTGCAGCGAAGAGCTCTCCGAATTCGCCGCTAGCTCCACGGTCCTTCTCAGCTGCGAGTAGCAGCGCTCGCAGTACACAGAGCTTCGCAAGGCCCGAAGAGCCGGAGGGAAGTATCGCACACGCAAATGTGCCAGGACAGAGACGTGTTCTACGTTGTCCCCTCTCGTCGTGCAGTTTGTGCCTCTGCTGCTTCTGCTGTTAGGAATCGCTCCTTGAAAGGCGAGCGAGAGCGTCCTTCCGGGTGCATTGCACTGAGTCGAGTGCTCGCTCGGGACTTTGCTCTCGGGGCCAAGGCAAGAGGGCGTGCTTGCCCGCAGAACCGAGAACACGCTGTTGGGCAGAGCTGCAACTGACCGCTGGAGTTCAGCTCTCGCCGGACGGCAGAAGGCGAAGAACGAAGGCGCTTGCGAGCGGCGCAGTGCAGCGAAGAGCTCTCCGAATTCGCCGCTAGCTCCACGGTCCTTCTCAGCTGCGAGTAGCAGCGCTCGCAGTACACAGAGCTTCGCAAGGCCCGAAGAGCCGGAGGGAAGTATCGCACACGCAAATGTGCCAGGACAGAGACGTGTTCTACGTTGTCCCTTCTCGTCGTGCAGTTTGTGCCTCTGCTGCTTCTGCTGTTAGGAATCGCTCCTTGAAAGGCGAGCGAGAGCGTCCTTCCGGGTGCATTGCACTGAGTCGAGTGCTCGCTCGGGACTTTGCTCTCGGGGCCAAGGCAAGAGGGCGTGCTTGCCCGCAGAACCGAGAACACGCTGTTGGGCAGAGCTGCAACTGACCGCTGGAGTTCAGCTCTCGCCGGAAGGCAGAAGGCGAAGAACGAAGGCGCTTGCGAGCGGCGCAGTGCAGCGAAGAGCTCTCCGAATTCGCCGCTAGCTCCACGGCCCTTCTCAGCTGCGAGTAGCAGCGCTCGCAGTACACAGAGCTTCGCAAGGCCCGAAGAGCCGGAGGGAAGTATCGCACACGCAAATGTGCCAGGACAGAGACGTGTTCTACGTTGTCCCTTCTCGTCGTGCAGTTTGTGCCTCTGCTGCTTCTGCTGTTAGGAATCGCTCCTTGAAAGGCGAGCGAGAGCGTCCTTCCGGGTGCATTGCACTGAGTCGAGTGCTCGCTCGGGACTTTGCTCTCGCGGCCAAGGCAAGAGGGCGTGCTTGCCCGCAGAACCGAGAACACGCTGTTGGGCAGAGCTGCAACTGACCGCTGGAGTTCAGCTCTCGCCGGACGGCAGAAGGCGAAGAACGAAGCCGCTTGCGAGCGGCGCAGTGCAACGAAGAGCTCTACGAATTCGCCGCTAGCTCCACGGTCCTTCTCAGCTGCGAGTAGCAGCGCTCGCAGTACACAGAGCTTCGCAAGGCCCGAAGACCCGGAGGGAAGTATCGCTCACGAAAATGTGCCAGGACAGAGACGTGTTCTACGTTGTCCCCTCTCGTCGTGCAGTTTGTGCCTCTGCTGCTTCTGCTGTTAGGAATCGCTCCTTGAAAGGCGAGCGAGAGCGTCCTTCCGGGTGCATTGCACTGAGTCGAGTGCTCGCTCGGGACTTTGCTCTCGCGGCCAAGGCAAGAGGGCGTGCTTGCCCGCAGAACCGAGAACACGCTGTTGGGCAGAGCTGCAACTGACCGCTGGAGTTCAGCTCTCGCCGGACGGCAGAAGGCGAAGAACGAAGGCGCTTGCGAGCGGCGCAGTGCAGCGAAGAGCTCTCCGAATTCGCCGCTAGCTCCACGGTCCTTCTCAGCTGCGAGTAGCAGCGCTCGCAGTACACAGAGCTTCGCAAGGCCCGAAGAGCCGGAGGGAAGTATCGCACACGCAAATGTGCCAGGACAGAGACGTGTTCTACGTTGTCCCTTCTCGTCGTGCAGTTTGTGCCTCTGCTGCTTCTGCTGTTAGGAATCGCTCCTTGAAAGGCGAGCGAGAGCGTCCTTCCGGGTGCATTGCACTGAGTCGAGTGCTTACGCCTCGGGACTTTGCTCTCGGGGCCAAGGCAAGAGGGCGTGCTTGCCCGCAGAACCGAGAACACGCTGTTGGGCAGAGCTGCAACTGACCGCTGGAGTTCAGCTCTCGCCGGACGGCAGAAGGCGAAGAACGAAGCCGCTTGCGAGCGGCGCAGTGCAGCGAAGAGCA